>NC_068395.1:20413109-20437057 GCF_023724105.1 Carassius gibelio
ATTTTTAAAATGTTTTATTATACAAACATTAAAAACCGTTAGCAGAATGTTCCCATTAAAATAGGTTCTTTGCCTGCAAAGCTTTTCATCTTTTCTTTTATTACTCCAAGATATTCAAATAAAGTGTATCTGTATGAAGTTAAAGACCCCACTCAGCATCAAGGTGAGATACTTGGAGGTCTTAACAAGTCCTTTCAGCCTCAATCAATTTGTCAGCAAAGGAAAGTAGTCTAAACTGATATCCTAAAGAGGTCATATGATGCGATTTCAGTTTTTCCTTTATCTTTGGGGTGTTACAAACTCTTGGTGCATAAAGAAGGTCTTTTAAGTTGCATAGACTGAAGTCTTAAATCCAAAGAGATATTCTTTATAAAAGTTAAGACTTGTCCACACCCTCCTAAAACGGCTTGTTTAAACATGCCCCCACATCTCTACGTCACTATGTGGGAAGATTTGTAAAAAAAACGCAGCACAAATGTTCATGCAAAGAAAGAAGGCATACCTTTTATTCTGTCTGTAGCTGCCAGAGATGTGTGTTTCATTGTGAAAGTGAAACTACTTTGTTTTGCCTTACAAAAGAGCATGATATCTGCTTCGTCATTCCTAGAGCTGATCCGTGCTGGTCGCTGAGAAAATACATCAACTTCACGCTGTGGATCGGCGGATCGGCACCGTGGTCAAAGTGGAGTCCAGCCCAGGGGGGGTCACATGTGGTTGCCGCAACCATCTTCCACTCCTTTGTCGAATCCGCCGGCCGTTCCTCGTCATAGCTGCCTGCTGCTGTTCACTTGCTTACAAGTGGACCGTACCTCACTCAATCCCCCGGCTGTTCCTCACTCAAGCAGTGGGCCATTCCTCACTCTGTGCAAAGACAGTATGGCACTTCTGACTCACAGTAAGTAGGTTTCCATATAATAAGGATTTGCCATTGATGATTCAAACGCGAGTTTTGAGCAGTGTATAGTACCACTTGTTGTTTGTCATTTCTCCGTTCACAAATGCAGATGTGGTTTTATGTTTACGCAGCGCCACACATAAAAAGACAGTATAAATCATTATAATTATGTTCCCACTGGATGCAGCAACTTCCTAGTTTGTAATGGGTTTTATTGTTTTTGTCCTGAAATGCCAGTGTTCTTAGGGACACACCAAAACAGTAAATGGGGTGTAACATTTCCGTCAGACGCTTGAAACATATGGACAATCACAATGCACTGGATAGCTGGCCAATCGTAGCACACCTCTTTCAGAATAATGTGTTTTTTTAACCTTAAACCACATAAACACATTTCATTACACCAAATACACAAAATAATGTTCCTTTTAGCAACTTCACATGACCCCTTAAGTCAGCACCAATATGCTGTATCCGACAAGTAAATGTATTGCGCTGCAACATTTAGACGCTCAATAAGGTCTTGAAAGGTTAATTAGAATTCTTCCAAGTTTCCACTCATTCTGATCCAAATGATCAGAAAAGTTCTTTTGCTCCTTGATGGCAGCACAGTTGCAGGATTTGATGTGATTTATTGAAGTGCTAACACCTCTTTCATCTGTAGCCACTAGGTCTACACTGTGTAATACTTCAGTGAACACCCAACAAACTCCTTTTATCGCTCTTCTCTCATTCTCATTCAAGTGTATCAAATTAGATTGCCAACCAAGAATACCAGTAGCATGTTAAACTTTTAGCTTTTAGCAGACACAGCACCTATTTTGTAGTAACACATCCCAACTGAATTGTTAGCAGGTAAATGATAACATTTAAATTCACCATGTGAAAGCAGGCCTTTTAGTGATGTAGTGTTCTACAGACAAATAACACAAATCCCGCAAGTATCATTGAATTTTAAAAAATTTTATTTTACTGGATAGATATTGCTGTGTGTAGAGCTTGTGTAGAGTGAAACATGCTCACTAGCAAACTAGCATAACATCTGTCCGCTGAGTGTGCTGTTGGTGTGATTCATTGGCTGGCTAATTTGACTAGCTAATAACTGTCTCCTTTGGGACACAAAGTGGTCTTCCACAATAGAGGAAGAGGGCATGAAAAATGCTGAATCATCCAGTGAGTCACATTCCAGTCTCAGGATTGTTTTTTACTTATTGAAAACATTAATCATTATTTGTTTGTACGAACCGTTGCTAGTGCAATTATAATTGTTTCAATATATTCATTTCAAGACTTAGAAACTGCAAACAAATGGAAATCCACACCCAACATGTGGATTAAAACATACTACTGTCCTTAAGTTTGGGGTCAGTAAGATTAGTTTTTTTTTAAGGAATGAATACTTTCAGTTAGTATAGATACATTAAATTCATCAGAAGGGATGGCAAAAACATTTATGATGTTACAAAAGATTTCTGGTTTCAAATGAATGCTGTTCTTATTAACTTTATATACATCAAAGAATCGTGAAAACATGGTTTCAACGAAAAATGTTAAGCAAGCAACTTTTTCTCCATTGATAATAAGAAGAAATGGTACCAAATCAGCATATTATGGTGATTTCTGAATGATCATGTGACATTTGAAGACTGGTTGCTGAAAATTCAGCTTCGCTATCAATAAATTGCATTCTAAAACATATTAAAATAAAATACATTTATTTTAAATTGTAATAATATTATTATTACTATTACTATTACTTAATGCAGCCTTGATGATCATAGGATACTTTTCTGCAAAAATAATAAATAATCTTACTACTATCACAAGATGTCCAGGGTTGGCTTATGTAACCCTCTGCTGGTAGATGTCATAAGTACAGCAACTGCACCTAAAATATGATTCTTTTCTGTTGTTGGACAAATGTAAATATCATCAGTTATCCAGGTATCAACATATTTAGGACATTTGATTTTGACATCAGAAAGCTTGAAAACATATATTATTTTATGTGCATTTAGCATGTTTTTCCCTGCTGTCCATTTCTGAGTCACGGCTCACCAGTTGATCCCTACTAATCTAGTGCACTTTCAATGAGCCACAGTTCCTTTTATCCGAAGAGACCTCAAAAAATTAATCAGCTAAACTGTAGTGAGCCACTGTAGCATTTATGTGTGAGTGAAAATTGTTCTCACAGCTCGAAGTGTGGCACAGACTCAAATTCAGTTGCTACTGGTTACAAACATCACAGCATTCTCACTGGGCTGGTCTTTCAACATATCAGATCAAATATTTACACACTGGGCCATGTGCTGTTTTAAAACTTTATGCCAATGGTTGTTCTTTTTTTCTCACTATGCAGATTGTTTCTTTTTTAAGTGTGAAAAAAAGAATTATAATACAGATGTCTTAAAAGCTGGCATGCTTCTGTACTCTGATGAGCATCTAACACAGATCTCCACGGCCCGGTGTAGTTATGAACCCAGTCAGGCTGAGCAGCATCAGATCCTGTCTGGGATGATTATTCCATCTTACGTGACTCTGGTCAGCAAGCACTGTTAGAGTCTGGCTGCATGGCATCATCTCCGTCTGGATGGAAATTGCAAGGGATGCTGACTGTATTGTGTCCAGAACAACACATTAAACTGACTTAAGTATGGCTTAAGAGGGTTATGCATTTAAAAGAAGGACTATTTAAATATTTTAGTGAACCTGTATTCTGTTAATCTACTGTACGATTGCATCCTGATGTTTTGAACCATTCTCTGAGAATGTTAGGAAAATGTTATATACTGTAATACATTTTGACCTGAGTGGTCGATATATTATGTGTAATATTTTCCAATAAACCACCAGTGGATTATGGTCACAGTTATGGATTGTTCTCTGAAATATTTTTGCACTTGTGCATTTGTTGTGTTTATTTGTGTAACAATATAAACTTCCTAATCATCGGGAAGAAGGAGGCCGGAACCGGCGCACAATCAAAACTCATTTTAATATCCAAAAATAAACACAAAACAGCGCGTCAGCCCTTCACGGCGACTGACGCGCACAAATAAAAAGCAAACACATAAAATAATGTCCCAGGCCTGGTCCTCTCTCGTCCTTCACGGTCGTCACTCCAGTTTTATATCCTTCCATCTCCTACGTGGGACTCAAGACCGGCGGTGGGGCGCAGGTGTAGCTCATCTCCAATCACTACACCTGGCCTCACTCCTCGTTCCCACGCCTCTCGGCCCCGCCCCACTCGCCACAATTTGTTATTACAAAGAATGCTCTGAAATTCTCACTGGTACTAATTTATGTATTTGCATTAGTGTATGGTGTATATGGCATTAGGAAAATAGTTAAAACTGTCATCCCAAATTTTGAGTCTGCTCGATCAACCGGCAGACAGTGTCCATGTATTTACTGATTTCAGAATTCTGCCATGGAAAATTTAAGCTTAATGTTGCACAAAACAGATAATTAGGATGATTATGAAAGCCATCCTACTTTTTTTTTACTGCACTAATGAAGGTCATCTATATTCATAGTAATCTGGGATACTATAATATGTAAATTGGGAATGAATCCATGGGGTGTGCAAATGTAAAATACAAAAATTACAAAACAACAACAACACAAGTTTGTTTTTGGTTAGATTTAGAAGCAAAAGCTATCCAATTTTAAAGTTAATCAAAAATAAGCTTAAATGTATCTTCTGTTTTTACGTGTATGGATTAATAAATACATAGGTAACACTTTACAATAAGTTCCTATAAGTCAATAATGTTTTAGTAAATTAACATGAACTAAGATAAATAGAAACTAATTTTTTTTTATGCAATAGAAAATGTAAGATGTTATAGAAATATTTTTCATTGTTAATGTTAACTAAGATAGTAAAAACTAATGTTAACAAATCAAACCTTATTTTACAGTGGTAATACATTAATAAATGCACACATATTTAAATCTAAATGGGATCAAACATGTCTTTATATCTTTATCTAAACATTTAGAGAACACTGTAATCATTTAGCTAGCTAGCTAGCTAGCTAGATAGATAGATAGATAGATAGATATTTTGTGGATTTAACATGTTGTAAGGTATTTTGCCAGTAACTTTAAATTGTATTAAATCAAATGAGGTACAAAAAGGCCTACTTATGTTCCTCCTCTTCTTTCCTGTAGGTGATGTTGTACATTGGCTTGTCAGTCAAAAAAAAAAAAAAAAAAACATAAAAAAACAAAGAAACAAACGAGCCAAACACAGAGCCACAAGTGAAGCTCTGCTCTCACGTTTCTTTCTAAACTCAGTGTGAAGCTGGTGTCTCATTATTGTCTTGACACGTGTAGCATTCTGGTGAAATATGTCCACAGGGTCTTTTCCTTTAGGGTTTGCCATATTTACTAAAGTGTTATCAAGATTGTATTTATTTATTTATTTGCTAATATTTGCTAGTGTGATGACAAACACTTGCAGCAAATGGCCAACACTTCCGTTTTCTCTAAGAACCTTGTTGCTTGGGAACCGTAAACAGAGCCCTAAAACGATTTTATCCACAAGAGGGCGCCCAAAGCCCAGGATTTCGTTTGCAACTGAAGTTGTCTGGTATTTTCTCAATGCGTACAAATAGAGGCGTCTGTAAGGCTGTGATTATACACTACTCCAGCAGCAACCCTTATCTGCTTGTGTTTGAATGAATGAATGAAACTTTGAAATTGTTTTATTTGACAGGGAAAGTATTGTATTGGGACATGGAAGCATTTGTTGTGGTTTAAAAACCAAGAGTACCTAAAATTTACTCATTATTTTATAAAAGATAATAATAAAAATAAGCCACCCAAAAAAAAAAAAAAAAAAAAAAAAAAAAGATCTTTGTCATGGAAAGTGCGATGTTAAAGTGCAATATTTGTTATGGTTTAAGCACCAGGAATATCCTAAATTACTTTATAAGTAATCATAGTAATTAAACATGTAAACAAACAAACAAACAAATACAACTATTTGACATGGAAAGGGTGTGATATGAAATATTTCTGTGGTTTATCCAAAATGATTAATATTTTGTTGAATATATTTAAGATAGTCTACATGCAACATAATATTTTAGGTCAAACTGCTCAAAAGAAACATCATGCTTATGGATGCTCATTTAGTCTTAAATTTAGCATGTACATTTAAGGTCTCTTTTTTGTATTGCATTATATTTATTTATATATTATGCCTGTGTTTGTTGTCAGATTTTTGATGTTTTTTTGTTTTAATAGTTTTAAAATGATCATTAATTACAGGGTTTATGGTTTTCGCCCAGGTTAGCTTGTCACCGTTCATAGATACATGGTGTCATCTTGTTGTCTGTGTGTAGGTTGCGGGGTGTATCACCTGATTGTTCTGTGTGGGCAGCTGCTGCTTATTACATCTTGCCTATATTAATGCCTTGTCTTTCGTCTCATGTTTGTCAGATCGTTTGTTTGGATTCCTGGTGTTGTTGTGTCTCTCGTGTAGTTGTTCCTGCTCTGGATTTCTCGTCGCTGTTTCCTGTTGCCTGTCAGTTCCTGTTTCCTGGACATAGCTTCCTTGTACCTAATTAAGCTGCATAAAACTGTGAAATTATTAGCATTTTGCTCTTTGATATTACATCTCTTGGAGAATTCAAATTCATTAGTACAGTCAAAACAAGAAGTAGAAATGTTTACTGCACAGAACAACTACATGTAGCGCATCATTTTTATTTATTCATATTTCCATCTTTTTGTTTTACACTAAAGTTTTGCATTATTTTAAAGATGCCTGCTTGCCTTTCCTATGGATCAGTAAAAGGAAAGAGAGAAAGTTTCCAGCGCATCTACCCATGAGTCCATGCTATGTCTGTGACTAGTAGTCATCCATAACCACAATCTGTTGTGAAACACAAACACACACTTGCTCAAGGCCTATTGTCTACACGCACACCAAGATAATTCTCTATCTCATCCACAAAGGGACGACATGAACGTGGATGCGTGAGTTTGTCTAAGTGTGAGTAAGTGAATTTGGAGGTTCAAATAAATGCACCTACCATCATTCTTTGTCACCCACCTTCAGCAAAAACAATGCTTTCCCCCCTCAGTCGCATGGGTAGAGAACAAGCAGCTGAAAAAATCTCTATCTAGTCGATAAACCCCAGGAGTCATACACCACTTATTGTACTGATACACTCACCATCACTGAGGCCCAATGGAGACGCCACTTGGTCATGGGAAACTCTCTTGAAAAATCAGATTGGCACTGTTTTCTAAGAGTTCCTTCAGCCTCAGCATGTTCTCTGTTAATAGGACTGTGTAAAGGATTAAAGGGTGCCAAAATGAGACCATGCACCCAACAGAATACAACCCTGAGAGTCCCAGTCTGTTCTGCATTTATTTATTTCCACGCACACAAATCAATTCCTAATACTAAGTGTCTTGATGCATGTAAAGTAGGCTTAATAAAATGTTTATAGAGTAACACATTAAATAGCTTGAAATTGCTTAAATAGATTAAGTCAAATTATTCTTAAATCTGCTAAGAGCTGCAGCGACTGAAGAGTTGAATTTCCAGAATATATCTGCCTTAAAATAAATACTGATTATTTAATTTAAGGCTGTTAGCAAGGAACACCTTTAAGGGATGTGCAAGGCAAGCCAACGTCTTTGCTTGGACTTTACAGTCTTTTTCATAATTGTTTTATAGATTTTTAATCAATCCATCCATTCATCCCTCCCTGTAAAAATTATTTTTCAAGCTAGTGAGACAAAGATGTATGTTTTATAAGAAAATAAACTTATATAAATACCAAATATTGTTTTATTTCAAAATTTCAGGTGTAATTCAATGTTACTTGTTTCCTTGTAACTATTCAATGTACTATTGTAATTTCTTTGTGAAATTGTAATTCCTACACTATTCCCCCCAGGTATTCAGTTATGTTGAGTCAGTTGTGTTGTTTTACGAGTAATAAAAAAATGTATCTTTACAGGAACTGACAGAGGATCTGTAAGTTCTTCATTCTTCTAAAAAGAAAATGAACTAACACACTTTATGCAAGGTTTAGTTTTTTTGTAACATGATCCCCTGCACTTATTAGTTTGACATTTATTAAATTAACTGCATTAACTACACTGGCACTTGATGTGTTCTGTTATCTGACTGGCGAAAATCCTGTCTGGTCTTCACAAGCTTATCAAGTGTCTTCTTCTCTTCTGTCATCATCACACACAGACAGCTAAACATAGAAACACACACACTACTCTTTGTCACTGCTAATAGCAACTTCAGTGGGTATGTCACATAAAACATGTGTTCCAGTTTTCCCTCTATTCCCTTGGCCTTATAAAACAAGTGTTATTACTGTAACTGTCACTTTGTTCATTCCTAAGAGGATGTCCAGAGGAATAAAGAAAGCATTAGACAAATACAGAAACAGCTTGCTGCTTCTCACATTCTTTTCTCCAGTGGCTTTTTTTTGGGAAAAGGATCTATGACAAGGGCATCCACAATGAAATTCATCATGAGTGGGACCTGAGCAGTCCTGACAGGCAAGAGAGAGGAAAGAACTGTAGACGGAAATACTTTGATTACTTGAAGATCATATGATCAACAATAGCAGGCTCTCCGTGGCCTCCGTGATCTGTCTTCTGCGTGAGAGAGTTTCCAAAGTTCACTTATCAGACACCTTATCAGACAGCAGTATCTTAATGGGATTTTGATGGCGGTAAATGTCAGTGGACACAGTATATGGCAAACTAAGCATGATCATAGTCTCTGTAGTTTTATTAGTAATTTTATAGGCAGCTCTGACATCAACTTTCAGTCATTTATATCATACCAACATTTTCACATTTTTAAATATAAGATTACAGTTTTTCTCAGTTGCTTTGGTACATTTCTCGAATCATTCTTAAGATTTGCAAAACAGCAAGTGCAATTCTCAAAACAACTCGTACAAATAGCAAAACACAATGTATTACCTGCATAAATATGGGCACAAAGATGAAAATAAGTCAATTTTCAGATTTTGTAACTCTTGTGCTGTCATCTGTCTATACAGTATAAACTTACAAACTGAAGATTCATGAGATGAACCTTTGAGCTATTTCAGAGAAATGGTTTATCATTGGTTTATTACAGTTTTTCTCAGTCTATTTGGTACATTTCTCTAATCATTCTTGAGATTTGCAAAACAGTAAGTGCATTTCTCAAAACAACTCGTACAAATATCAAAACACAATGGATGACCTGCAAAAGCCAGTCTCCTGCTCAAAATCCTTAGTTCATCTCTCAAAAGTAAATATCTGTGTCAATGAACATATCAGTGCCATCAGAATGACAAGTCCTTGTGTCATAGTGTACGGATAAGACAGTCAAATTGCTTAGTCATGTTGTCAATATAACAGTTTACTCTGGAGGGATGATCTGATGTAAACTACTGTATTGAACAATATGCCATATGCTTATGTATGCCATATCCATTTCAAACGTACACATTTACACATTACTGTATGTGGGATATTGACTGAAAGAGACTGGATAGAATTCCCAGTTACACTTTTACAAAGTCTGACCAAAAAAAAAAAAACCTTTACAATGTCATTGTGATATAGAAAAGGAAAAACAAATATGGACACAAATATGAAAATAAGTCCATTTTCAGAATGTGTAACTCTTGTGTTGTCCCCTGTCTATACAGTATAAGCTTTTCAACTGAAGATTCATGAGATGAACCTTTGAGCTATTTCAGAGAAAGGGTTTATCATTGGTTTATCATCTACATTCTCTTCATAAGTCAAGATTCACTTGGACAATTCATGCCAAATGTACAAAAAGTCTAATAATAATGTGTAAAAATAAATATAAAAAGTGTGCTAGGCAGTTTTTGACAACTAGATTAACCATTTTGCATTTAATGACTTATACGATGAACTAAAGACTAGATGTTTTGAGTGGTAAGACTGTTGCACAGAAAACTATGCAATACATTTTGAGCAACATGACATGAGCAACTGATAATGTAGGAAACTGCCGATAAACATGCATAATCAATTGCATGAATGTACAAAAGCAATCGCAACTTGTTCAAAAGAATGAGAAACTGGTTTTACGATGTGTATAAATAACTAGATGATGTGGAGGTTGTACAAGTAGTTTTGAGAATTTCATTTCTGTTTTGAAAAATGCACCAAAGTGACTGAGAAAAACTGTACTAGTGGTCTGACCAAAAAAATAAAAAAATAAAAAATACTTTTACAATGCCATTGTGATATAGAAAAGGAAATATGGGAACAAAGATGAAAATAATTCCATTTTCAGAATTTGTAACTCTTGTGTTGTCCTTTGTCTATACAGTATAAGCTTTCCTACTGAAGATTCATGAGATGAACCTTTGAGCTATTTCAGAGAAATGGTTTATCATTGGTTTATCATCTACATTCTCTTCATTAGTAAAGATTCACTTGCACAATTCATGCCAAATTGACAAAACATCTAATAATAGTGTGTAAAAATACAAATAAAAAGTGTGCTTGGCAGTTTATGACAACTAGATTAACCATTTTGCATTTAATGACTTATACTATGAACTAAAGACTAGATGTTTTGGGGGGTAAGACTATTGCACAGAAAACTGTATAATACATTTTGAGCAACATGACATTAGCAACTGATAATGTAGGAAACAACAGATAAATGTGCGTAATCAATTGCATGAATGTACAATAGCAATCGCAACTTGTTCAAAAGAATGAGAAACTGGTTTTATGATGTGTATTAATGACTAGATGATGTGGAGGTTGTACAAGTAGTTTTGAAAATTTCATTTCTGTTTTGAAAAATGCACCAAAGTGACTGAGAAAAACTGTATCTACATTCTCTTCATTAGTAAATATTCACTTGCACAATTCATGCCAAATTGACAAAAAATCTAATACTAATTTGTAAAAAATAAAAATAAAAAGTGTGCTTGGCAGTTTATGACAACTAGATCAACCATTTTGCATTTAATGACTTATACGATTAACTAAAGACTAGATGTTTTGAGCGGTAAGACTATTGCACAGAAAACTGAATAATACATTTTGAGCAACATGATATTAGCAACTGATAATGTAGGAAACCGCAGATAAATGTGCATAATCAATTGCATGAATGTACAAAAGCAATCGCAACTTGATCAAAAGCATGAGAAACTGGTTTTATGATGTGTATAAATGACTAGATGATGTGAGAATTGAACAGGTAGTTTTGAGAATTTCAATTCTGGTCTGAGAAATGTACCAAAGCCTTTTTTAAAAGCATATAACTTATGCTTCTTCTTTTTTTTACAATGGTTAAAATAAATAAATGCAATTCAAGATTCTCTGAAAACAAGTACATCTTGTCAGTGCTTAGATATTTTTCTATTGGGAAACAAGACAAGACTCTTTGAAATTTTCAATAAATTTTGCTTGAAATTGTACAACTCTAATCCAATGACCATGTTTTTGTTTCTCTAAAAGCCTGACAATGTTATATTATCTTGACACAATGACTGAAATATAAGAGAACCACTGCAAGAACTTACTGTAGAACAGTAGCTGTCATCCATCAAATTGAGACTGATGGGCTCATTAAGTTCAAAGAGACTCATAGACATCCCATTAAACCTTTACAATGAACTCTTTATTTCAGAGGCTAAATGTGTCCCAGACAGCTATACTGTATACTGTCCATCATATTAATCAGAATAAATCATAATCTTTAATCCCTTTATCATACATGGCAATCTAAAAGAGACAGGGTGAAGTGAGTAGAATTTAGTCATTTTGTTAATGTAAACAGTTGCCATGAGTTGAATGATGGATCAAAACTGAAAAACTAGTTTAGTGCCAATTTCATTTGAAGGCGGCCTCTTGGTTTTACAGGGAAATTCCAAACTGAGATATGTGCAATATGACAATAATGTCACTGAATTAAGAAATTTCCTTTCCGTGCTATTTAGAAAATCCTAAAAAATGTTGCTGCTAATTTGTATCAAACAGAACATCATATAGTAGTTTTCAAAGAAATGGGAAACTACCATCTCAATTTTAGAAATAAATTCAGTGTGTTGATTTACTGACAGCTCTTTCCAGGCTTTTTCCAGGAGTATGCTGAAATGTCATTAGAAAGGCTGTTCAAGGAGCTCTGGGCCAGTTTGCTAACACAGGAGCTGCTGAAACAGTTCTACTCTGCCATCATTGATTCCTCTGCACTTCTATAACTGTCTGGTTCAGCTCAGCAAACAAATCTGACATCAGAAGACTACAGAGGGTAGTCCGGATGGCTGAGCAAATCATTGGTTCAACCCTCCCTTCTCTTCAAGAACTGTACTTATCCAGAGTGAGCAAAAGGACTAGCAAAATAACAAAGGGCTAGCAAAATCCAGCACACTCCCTCTTTAAAAACTGTTGCCATCTGTTCGACGCTACAGAGCTCTGAGCACCAGAACAACCAGACACAGGAACAGTTTCTTCACTCAGGCAATCCATCTCATGAGCACTTGAAAATAACTGTGGAACACACAACACTATTTATACACACATAACTTATTTATCTAACACACATACTTGTCTACACTTCAAATTTGCACATAATACACAGTATACCTGTACATACAAAACTGTCTGTTGTAATATACCTGCACATACAATTGTCGATTTATACTGTATATTGTTATTCCTTATTTACTTGTTCTATTTTTATTCTTTTATTTTCTGTGTTTTTGTTCTGTCACTGTCATTCTGCTGCACTGCGGAAGTTTCTGTCATGAAAACAAATTCCTCGTATGTAAAAACATACCTGGCAATAACACTCATTCTGATATAATTATTATACTTCACACCTTCACACCTCCAACACTTTACTCTCTGTCTGGGAATTACACTGAAATGGAATCAGTTAGTTTTTGGTAGTCTCTTGCATAATAATCATTTTCCCCTTTCTAACTCAATTGATTTCAATGGACAGGATATAATGGTGTGTGTAGACTGTGTGTGGGAATAGAAACTTAGAATATTTAAATATCACAATAAAAGTTTTCTTGCAGCAAACTTTCTGTTTTGCATGGTATAAAGACAAAGAAAATTATACACACACACTGTCATGACTCACACACAGAACACGGGAACAAAGGAGCGAGAAGACGAGGGGTAAATAAATCAAAAGGGTTTTATTAGCACTACACTGGGGATCACAGGACTGGAGACATCAGGAGAACAAAATGATGTATAACAGTAGAGGGAGAACTTGGAGACAGAACACACTTTAAATACACAGACACCAACTGGAACACACATAGGAGCAAATTAGCAAATCAATCAAAACACGGTTGGAGATGAACACACACAAATAAGGACAGGGACAGGAAGGACCAAATAAGGGCAGTGGAGGCACATGAGGAGCAAAACACACAAAAGACCAGTCTGAAACACACACAATTCTTTGAATGAGAAGTTGTGTCCAAACTTTTGGTCTGTACTGTATATATATATATATATATACACACACACACACAACAATCACAACAATAGGTTGCATTTGAAAACATTAAAATGGAAAAACTGTAATAATATTTCACAATATTACTGATTTTATTGTATTTTTTATCAAATAAATGCAGCCTCGGAGAGCATAAGACTCTTTAAAAACTTTAAAAAATCTTAATTCTTCCAGATGTATACATACAAATTATAAGGACAATACAATGTCAATTTGTGAATAATTTGCTAAAATATTATTGCAATTTGGGAAATCTGAGGCATGTTGTCACTTATGTTTTTCAATAATGTTCAGTAAATGTAGTGAAATGCTCAGCTTTTTAAAGCTAGAACTGTGATATACACACATCAATGAATGGATGTATATTATTTTGATAAACTTAAATATTAAACATAAATATACACTGGTGTAGAAACTGAAAAAAGAGGGCTTTAAAAAATAATTTCTTTAGTTTTTAATAATGTATTGGGAATGTATCTTTGTAGGTTTTTGGCATTAGATATGTGATTTTTTTTTTTTTATGCACAACTTTGGTACCCATTGTGGTATTTTAAAGTGCTCTAGAAGTAAAGCTGAGTTAAGATGGGATAAATTTGCTTTGGAGTAAAAAGTGTGAGAGCTAGACTCTTAAATGATTTCCTTTTATGCTATTTCTTTAACTCAAATACTAATGAGTTGCTCCTCTAAGTGATTACTGACCGTCAGTGTTTAGGGTTTCTTCAAACCCTTACCATGCTGTTTCCAAGGTTAGTGTCAGTCTGAAACAGTTCAGATCTATGCATGCCCAGGTGTGAGCCATGCTGTGAACGTGTTACTGTTGTAAACATGTGGGGTTGCTCTGTCTGCTCTCAGAAGGAGCTAAGAGACACAGCTAGACTGATCCCAAACTGAGGTGACAACTCCACATGCAGTATGCACAGATAAGAGCACAAATGCTCCTCTCCTCTATCCTTGTCCAATGTTAAAACAGCAATGTCTGCACCACAGAGGTGATGCCAATCACTGACTCTCATTCCCATGGAGACCAAATGGTGATCAGGTTACGCTAAGTAAACCCTTCACTTATTGAAACACTTTGCTCAAGTCCCACTGGTTTGTTCAGACATGTTGACCAGCTCCTTACACTTCTTTATACTATCAGATCAGGGTCTTGGTGGTGTGTTTATCTTGGTCATTGTGCCTGTCATCATTACAAGGGAACATGTCGTCTGGCATGATGTAGAGGATCTTGTGTGAAGTGGATCACTCTTAAGATCTTTCTAAAGTCTTTAGTAATCCTTAGTAGCAGGATCTCCTGCAATGTTGTTCTATCAGAGGAGGATAAGCCACCTCAATAATGTTTTAACTCTTTAAAGTAATAAAATGATATATATATATATATATATATATATATATATATATATATATATATATATATATATATATATATATATATATATTTTTTTTTTTTTTTTTTTTTTTCTCAATGTACCTGTAAATCACAAACTACTGTGCAAATTAAAGAGGACACTGACTGCTGGCTTTTCTCATTAGTAAAAGGACACAATTGATATTTAAATTATGCAATGTTATTTATTCCAAACAGACTGAGAGTCACTGTATTGTAAATTCTCAGGAAAAAGAAACATACATTTTAGAAGAAAAACAAAAACAAAACAAGGCTATCTTTCATGTCTTTGTGTAATATTTGCTCATTATCTGTTTCAAGCAGACAAAGCATTGTGCAATTTTGCTAATATTAATCAAGAAGCAAAAACGCCCATTCCTGCACTTAAAACAAGACTTATCCAATATCCAGGCTTTTACTATGTCCCTGACCCAAACAAATTATGGTTAAGTGTTTGAGAGCTTGACTGCATGAGAGCTGAGTGGATGGAACGTTATTTAACCAGTGAAGTAGAAAATAATGGTGCTCAGGCCTTTAGGGTCTCTATCAAATGATGACATGTCTACTAAGGCTGTATGAGTGTGTAAGCAAAACAATCCATTAGCTAACAGGGAAAAGTGTTCATCCAGAAAGGGGAGCAGTCGTCTACAGGATGATCTCTTGGAATGTTAATGGTGTGAGACTAAACATTTGAAGGAAATATTTCAACAATTTTTGTGCTTAAGTTAATAATCATTCCCATAATTTTAAGCCTGAAGAAAGCATGAAGCAGCCTACTTGAATTCTTTTGTCTCTGTCTAAGAAAATAAGGACAGATGATTTACATTCAAAATTATTTTTTAAAACCTTTCTTTAAAGTATAGTACATTAGCTCTATATGCCACATATCACACTCTTTCCATAATACTACGTGTGGCTGATTTGTGCTAGTTCACTGCCTGGTCAGATTGTGGTTGCTACATTGGGGAATCCTTGTAATGAGACTCTGATCCTTGCTCAATGCGCTGAAGAGGCAGATCAAGTGGGTTTGGCCTTCTTTTATAGCAGCTAAGCCCTGCTACGTGGTCGCATCAAGGCCTGAAACCCACATACTATATGAGAATCCAAAATTTTGCTTTCAATAAGGATTTTGCCACTGTGACACTTCCACTCATATACTTGCTTTTTACAACTATCTCTTTTATTTTCTTAAAATAAAATACTTTTTTGAGCTAGTTTTTACCCTGATTGTTATTTTTTCTCTCTTTTTCTCCCCTAACAATTTATTTGTTTTAATATAATAATTTCAACTCGATAAATATTTATTTTATATATTTAAAATTAAATTATTTTGTTTCCTGTAATCAAGGTTTAACATAAACTTAACGATCTACTAATTAATATTTATTTTATATATAAAAAAAATTTGCAGCCATTGAAGTGTATTTAATTGTTCTGCCCTTTTTTATGTATTTATTTTAATTTATTTATTTATTGGTGTGTGGAACAGGATATATTTTTGTGATTATTTTCTGAATAGAAAGCATTTAATTAAAATTTAACAGTAATATTTTGTATTGTAATTCACATAGGTTCTGGTAGTTTCTTGTAGATTTGATTCTTTATTCTGTATTATTGACAGAATAGCTCAGCTGATGCATTTTAAATGCAGATTGATTGGTTTAAAAAGAAATTCCTTATTGAAATCAGATACACTGTCATAAATGTCACAATGGCATCAATTCTTTCTCCATAGATAACAGCCTGACTTGTCACACCTGTTAACAATCCAGTCATGACCAGAATGTTTTAGGCTTCATAACAGTGAAACAAGATAGACCCATGTGTAAGAGCATATTCAAAGCAAGCACTTTGGTCGAAGATTTCAAACATTTGGCAAACCCCCAAGTGCCACTTGGGACAGGGAGGGCAAAATCTTGTCCCAAATTAGAGGACACTCTCTGCTCATTTCTGCCGTTCCATGTCTGTTTATGTCATCACCAGCCCATTGTGGCAAATAAAACGTCCCCCAGGTGCCTGTTACCATGTTGTTAATGTTTTGTTATTCAGCTTCCGCAAACATTATGTGGAATTGCTGGTGCAAATTGCTCCACTCGTTGATGTATGTTCTGTTTGGCTGGCAGGAACAGTGCAGGGATTGACGTGCCGTGAGCATCTGGAGGCGCAGGTTAATTGAGGGCAATTAAGGTGATTAAGTAAAAACACAAGACAGAAGGATTTGTGTTACAGGTAAAATGTTCTACTAGAAGCCATCAACAGCCTGGGGGGAGAGGAAACCGCAGTTGTAACAAATGCAATGGTGAGGTTGGTGAGTATAGCCGAAAAGCTTCAGGTCAAATGTTAACTAGTAATGAAAGCTAGTGCGTGAGCTGCAGAGAAAAAGGCAATATTGACCCGAAGGCTGATTCATATAAAGACACTCTCTGTTTGGAGTTGGACTCTATTCTCTCATGAACCAGCAGCAGTTCTGGCTCTTAATGAATGTGGAGTGGTATTTGAATGACTGGTATGTAGGAAAGTCTGATTATGTCATTTAAGGATTATTTATACTAGGCCACTACATGCATTTTTACTGATCAGCTGTCCAATCACGAAACAACCCAGTTTAAAATCCCTCCGAGACACATTTGAAATGCAAGGTGTGAAATGTAAGATTTGTTGTATTTGTTTAATTTGGATTATACAGTTTTACATAAGCATCTAATTGTAATGAGATGAATATTTGTCAGTTATGCATCAAATGAAAAAGGTAAAAAATAATTGGCATGATTTATTATTAACTATTTGCATCTATTTGATTTAATTTAAATAATCATATTTTTAGTTAAAAGCATGACAGTATTGCTGTGGAGCAAGCAATATCAGGTAAAATATATGAGATAAAAACAAATTGGATTTATTAATGATACATGTTTAAATCTAAAAAGTCTTACCTCTTTCATATAGCTATGCATTGTATCACAAGTGTTTTAATTAACTTATGATAAAACTGTGTTATTCAAATGGATAGAAACCTTGTACGTACTGTAATTCAAATACGCAAACCATAAATTTAAGCCATAATATTGTTTTGAGTGATATATGTAAATGCTGTGGTTGTTCACATTTAAACTTTACTTAGAACTATCAGTATGGGATCGTTTGGTAGCCACTCTTTATCATGGATAATTTTGTCCCTATTGCTTTATTAATTTATTCATTTTTAATCCGTTTAGTGTTGCCTTTTGCTGACATTTTTATCAGTGGTGAAAAGTAACCAACATCTATAAAGGTCCTACTGTGAGGTATTGTGCATGCAAAACAAACAAGGATCATCATGCTGAAAAACAACAATAGCAACAAAATAAAAAAATAAAACCAGCTGAAACCAGCCTAAGCTGGTTGGCATATTTAAGCTGGTCTTCCGGCCTGGTCATAGCTGGTTTGCAGGCTGGTATTAGAATGTTTTTTGTAATTTTAGCTAGTTGGACTGGGAGACCAGCTGACCAACCAGCTAAAACTAGATAAACACCGGTTCAGCCAGGCTGTCTAAATTCAGCAGCCAGCCAGAAACAAGGATCATTACAGTACAATCAGTTCAACTAATATTTACACACAACTCATATTTCTTTCAGTTGTGCTTTTATAGGTGTTTATTCAAATAGTATCATGATTGTTTGTTTTATTATTTCATTATTTATTTTTCATTATTTATTTTTTATGCAACTGAAAACTTTTTAAAGAAAGAAAGGGTAAGCCTATTTCACATTAATTATGGATACTTTCTGCACAAACCTGTTAATGGCTTTGAGGTGCCTTTAAGATCTGCATTTTTATTTGGTCTGATTTGTTGGTTTAACATGTTAATGAGTTTATAACAATAAACATAGAGAGAAAAAAAGGTGTGACTGTGATTCCATATATGCAGTAATGCATTGCTATATATGATTGCAATATATAGCTAGAACTAATAGAATGAATCGCATCCCTTATTCCACCCTGTGGTTTCTGTTTCTCTCAGAACACACATCATGGATTGTGGTGTCTGTATTAGTTATCCAGTTAGAATTAATAGCCCTTAAACATGGTGTTGTTCTTGGCTGGTGAGTCATCTGTACAACTTCAGTGAATACAGGGTCTCTCTGCTTCACCTCTGCCTCTCCACTCCTTCATCTTGCCAACTTAACACAGCTCTTTCTCTCTCTCTCTCTCTCTCTCTCTCTCTCTCTCTCTCTCTCTCTCTCTCTCTCTCTCTCTCTCTCTCACACACGCCTAACCTGATTTTACCAAGTGAGACATGTTCCTGGGACAACATCGTAGTTGACCCTGGAACAGCATTGTGAATAACCAATCAGATTTGAAGAACCAGTTTATAGATTTTGTGAAGTTTATGCTTAAAATCAGTGTTTGGTGCTTGTACATCAGTGTCATTCATCTATCATTTCCTCTGATTTTAGGGATTACTCATGGTTAAGGTTAGGTTTAGGTGTAGGGATATGGTTAAGAATATATTTTTGGAGTAAAATGTTGTTCCAGGGTCAATAAAATATGTTGACCTAGGAACACATCGGACTTGGCAAAATCAGGACGTGCCACACACACACACACACACACACACACTGTCTGGCTGTCCATCTGATTCCTTCTAAGTCAGTCTTTTGCTGTCTCTCTAGCTCTGTCTCTTTCTCCACATGTACTTTTATTTCTCTAACTGCCTCTTGGTTTTCTCACTCTTTCTTTCTGCCAAGCCACTGTCATTGCTCAACCTCCCACCTTCTTCTGCTGCCCACACTTTTTACCCAGCATCATTGGTAAAGGTTTATGTGTAGATAAGCCTTCCTCTCCTCCACTGGAGTCCGATGCTGGTGCAATTAATCATGTTTAAGTAGGTGCCAATATGTCAGAGTGCTATTTTTATGATTCAGTGATCACATACAGTTTTTCTCTGTTGCTTTGGTACATTTCTCGAATCATCCATTTGCAAAACAGTAAGTTAATTTCTCAAAACAACTCGTACAAATAGCAAAACACCATGGATTACCTGCAAAAGCCAGTCTATTGCTCAAATCCTTAGTTCATCTCTCAAAAATAAATATCTGTGTCAATGAACATGTGAGTGCCATCCGAATGACAAGTCCTTGTGTCATAGTTTATGGATAAGACAGTCAAATTGCTTAGTCATGTTGTCAATATAACTGTACTCTGGAGGGATGTTCTGATGTAAACTATAGAAACATTTTGGATGACAGTTACTGTATTGAACAGTATGTCATATGCTTATGTATGCCATATATCCATTTCAAACGTACACATTTACACATTACTGTATGTAGGATATTGATTGAAAGAGACTGGATAGAATTCCCAGTTACACTTTTACTAGTGGTCTGCCATAAAAAAAAAAAAAAAAAAAAAAAAAAACCTTTGCTATGCAATTGTGATATAGAAATGGAAAATTAAATATGGGCTCAAAGAGGAAAATAAGTCAATTTTCAGCATGTGTAACTCTTGTGTTGTCCTCTGTCTATACAGTATAAACTTTCCAACTGAAGATTCATGAGATGAACCTTTGAGCTATTTCAGAGATTCACTTGCACAATTCATGCCAAATTGACAAAAAGTCTAGTAATAATTAGTAAAAATAAAAATAAAAGTGTGCTTGGGAGTTTATGACAACTAGATTAACCATTTTGCATTTAATGACTTATACGATGAACTAAAGACTGATGTTTTGAGGGGTAAGACTTTTGCCCAGAAAACTGTATAATACATTTTGAGCAACATGACATTAGCAACTGATAATGTAGGAAACCGCAGATAAATGTGCATAATCAATTGCATGAATGTACAAAAGCAATCGCAACTTGATCAAAAGAATGAGAAACTGGTTTTATGATGTGTATAGATGACTACATGATGTGGAGGTTGTACAAGTAGTTTTGAGAATTTCATTTCTGATTTGAAAAATGCACCAAAGTGACTGAGAAAAACTGTAATACATTAGAGATCATGAAATAACAATGAGCTTTTCAATAATCTATATGTTACTTTATAAATATGCTATTGTTCATTTTTAATTCATAACATTCATTCATAATACAGTAGGTAATGTTAATATATAACTTGAAATGTTAAAATGTATTATTGTAGATATTAACATTAAACAACATTAATAGTGTCAAGAATTACATTGGTCGTTAATGTAATTTAATAGAATACAAACAAACTGAAATGTTTACAAACTGAAACCTATTGTAAAGTGTTAGCTCTGAAGAAATTATTTTTTATCTCATGAGCAATGCCTCTACAGAAAAAGGTAATGGCCATATGTTACAGCTTTTATGATCGGGGTCTGTGTTTGCACCCTCCATACAGTCCAGAGTCCTCGTGTCCTAATGATCTGCAGATTTCGGGCGGCGATTTAGCTTGAACCAGTACGTCTGCCATATTCAGAGGAGGAGGAATGTCTTGCTTTGACATAGTGTCAATAACAAAACTTTTTGGTTTTACAGACATATCAGAAAACCCACTGTCCGGCATGTTTTTAACCATGCTGACACCTGGGCTTGTGCTGTAGCAATGCGTCGGAGGCCAAATCGAACTGAAAAGATCCCAGTTCTCACACACTCTTAGAGAAACACTGTCTGTCAGTTTGTTTGTGCCACAGTCTAAAGTCTTGGATTTAAGGGCATGTTGATGGTGAGGGAGATCACAATCAGTCAAAGGAGGGCAGCTTTTGGACACAGGCATGTAAGTGGGCATGAGAGGGTCTGAAAGTGGGAAAAAATATGGAGAGGGATCTGATGGCACCACAGCATGGAGGAGGAGTACAGGCAACTCTTCCATCTCTCTTTGCATCTTCCAGCATCACAGTCTCCAGCTCTTTATCAGCAAACGCTCTCCTCTCCTCATACGGACACTGACTGGGGGTTGGTGGAGTCTCTTAGGCCACTCCTCCAGCACAGGTGGCTTGTAGCCTACAACATAACGAAGGAGTATTAAAATAGTGGATTTTTCTTGTTCATAATCAAGTCACATTTACATGATCCTTCCGAAATCATTCTAATCTGATGATTTGCTGCTCAAGAAACACTTACAAATATTGAATTGTCGAAAACAGATGTGCTGCTGATAGTTTTTAGGACTTCTTTAATAAATAGAAAGTTCAAAAGAACAACATTTATTTGAAATATAAATCTTTTGTCACATTAGAAATGTCTTTACTTGTCTTTACTGTCACTTTTTCCTACAGTGTTCTTTAGAAAGAAAAGCAGAGCTTTTGATGTCAGCATCAAATGGAAAGCATGCAAAGTGCTTTGTCATCTCTTTCAAAAATTGACAAGCCTATATATTTTGCAGTCTTAACTATGTATCATTATATGGTTAGCTACAATTTTTATTTGCATCTGTTAATGGTTTTTCCTGCTGACCATTAAAAATCAAAACAAACATTTTTAGGTCATGACCCACATTTGAGAACCACTTTTTAAATGCATTTCTTAAGTACTGTATAATCAGCTGCACAAATCATTTTCACCTAATTTCAGAAGAATTAAAAAATTAATTTCTTAGACTCCATGTGGAACTCATAAAAGTATAGCAGTATTAAATATTCTAATAGTAAAAAACAAATTAAGCATATTTAAATTTATGATAACAATTAAGTCATTTTGACCTTAATGTTGACACAGTAAGACACTCATCAGGGAAACTCAAACTCAAAAGCAGCCATATGAGCCAACTATTCTTCTTCTTTTTTCTTTTTTTTTATTCCTCTATCCACTTGCATAAATTTAATTAACTTGCATAAACACAAACAGATTTATTCCCCACAGAGGGTTCTTTAGCATAACAGGTGAACTAATCCAGTTTCTCCCAATGTTGCCTTTCAGGGTGCAATTGTGTTAATGAGATGTGCATTAATTAAGGCTTACCCTCTAGAATACTCTTTGCCAGGAGACTAGGTGCCCTCGTGTAGCGCTGATGAGCTGTGCGTCTGAGAACAGAGGTGTATTTTTTACCTTTTTTACCCTGTTAAAGAGAATGCATAACTCAGCATTCATTTACGGGATAGATATAAAATAGCCTACTCATTCTACAATGCCTAAATCATTTGCAGTATAGACTACTGCTTAGAAAGAAAGTACACGCTCGCTCAAATCACTTTGTTTGCAAATAACACCCTTTTTAGTTCCACTGGAGCACACAGAAAGCTCTAAACTACCCTGCTCACTCAGTCAACCAACCTCTGTGGCCTGCTGTCTCCGGAGGGCGACTTGCGCTGCCATCACTCTCTGTCTCTCTACGACCAGCAGAAAGTTCGCGCACTGACAGTCACGCCAGCGACACACGCGCTTGTGGCCCTTGAGGCGCGACACGACGCCGTGATTCCTGCAGCGAGCGCACTTCGGGCTGCGGCTGAGTCTGCGGGGCGCTGGAGCTTCATCCGTCCAAATCAACGCTTTTCCGTCAACGCTCTCCACGTCATTGTCTTCAGCCCATTCTGCTTTGAGGGAATCTAGGTGGGTTACATCTACCTGTGAGTCTCTATCCGTTTTAATGGACATTTATGAGCCGTTCTCATGAACCGACGCAGCTCATCATATGCAAACTTGATGCTTCATCCGTCCAAATCAACGCTTTTCCGTCAACGCTCTCCACGTCATTGTCTTCAGCCCATTCTGCTTTGAGGGAATCTAGGTGGGTTACATCTACCTGTGAGTCTCTATCCGTTTTAATGGACATTTATGAGCCGTTCTCATGAACCGACGCAGCTCATCATATGCAAACTTGATTAGTTCCAATGCGCAACTAAAGAAAAGACTTAGTGGAACATACTGGCAAGAGTTTTGAAATTATAAGTCATTCGGCTGTGTTAGAGAATCTGGCTGTTTCCTGGAAGGCGCCTGGCTAGCCATTGTATAGCTACTGTCGGATAAAAGCTGTGATTGACATTGACCTCATAGTTACTAAATTTCAGCTCACATTACCCACTCAATATTTAACAATATTTAACTTTCCTCACTATTGACACTCTGTTTTTTCATCTTAATGATGATGCAACGCAAACTCCTCATACATCTGCTCCTGTTACTCCAGGTTGCTACCTAACACAAGACAAAGGCTTTATAACCTATTTAGTGTATATGAATGATTTTTTATTCGTT
>NC_068395.1:20437557-20461635 GCF_023724105.1 Carassius gibelio
GAGATGGAAGGATATAAAACTTGAGTGACTATAGTGAAGGACGAGAGAGGACCAGGCCTGGACCATATTTTATGTTTTGGCTTTTATTTGCGTGCACCAGTCGTCCGTGAGGGGCTGGTGCGCTATATTGTGTTTATTTTTGAATTATTAAAATGTTTTGATTGTCCGCCGGTTCCCGCCTCCTTCTTCCAGATGAATAGGAAGTTTTTATCATTACACTGCGATGTAAACCATAGCGCATTTCGTTTTGCCAGCACTTTTTTTCAGACATAATTTCTGTTCTAAATGTTCTTATTCTAAATGTGAAATAATAAATGTTAAATAAACGTGTTCCTTATGCTCAATTGCCTTAGCCTCTGTGTGCGCAAAAGTCGTTATAGTTTAAGTGATTGTTTGATGACGACGACTGTAGCCTAATCTGAAGGTAAAAATATGGAAAATAAACATGCAAATTAATATCTATTACTGATCAATACGATAAATAAAAATGTGTTTGGTTGTCTTTATGATGCTCTATCTTCAGATCTCTGTTATGAATTGCGATCAGATCTGATATCGCCCCCCAAAAATATGAAGGCTAGGGTAACCTCGCCTATTATTTCGTTTTGCAGAATTTTTATTTCAGACATCATTCCATTTCTTTTCTAAATGTTCATGTTCTAAATGTAAAAAAAAAAAAGTGAAATAATATTTGTTTGCCTCCCGTGTGTGTGCGAAAGTGAAAGTCCATCGATCACTGTGGCGTGGGGTGGGGGGGGGGGGGTTTGTTGCGCTTTACCGCAATACCGCGGGAATTTATTGCTTTTCAACCGCGATAAGAAAAATTCAATACCATCCCAGGCCTATGAGCGCCTACACTTCAGAATAGTTCAGAAGCTACAAGTCATTGAAGTCTCATGACAGTTCACAAATGGATAGGTTCAGGAGCTGCAAATCATAGAATCGGAACAGCGGCAAACAGTAATCCAGTAAACTACGCTCTACCTAGCTGCTAGTTTAGTAACCGTTAGTGCTAACAACCATTCACACATGGACTTTTAACAATTTGTTTCAAAAGTATAGTTAGTAGCTGTCCACCCTCCCGTTTTTTCCGGGGTTCCCACATATTTGAGCTGTTTTCCCGCTGTCTTCCCGTTTTAGTATTTTCCTGTAAAATAACCCGTTAAGCCCATCCATCAGACCTGTCAGGTCTGTGTTGTTGTCCTGTTGCTACTCCTTGCCCTTCTAGCGAAACAGATGTTTTCAAAGCATCGTTTTGCTTACTTGAAAGCAACCTTAGCATGACGTTGGGCTTTTTAAGATTGGTGGTTGTTGTGAGAGCACAATTTCACGCCAATCTGTAACTAAAGTCACGTTAGACCTAGCTTCACAAATCGCTTGAAGATGAATGTTGAAATTTCCCGTATTTTGGATGAATAACCCGAGAAATTTACTTGATTTTCAATGTTGACTTAAACTATATAAATTAATATTCAGATGGTCAAACGGTCAAATGCTCATGAAGTGACTGTCAGAGCAGTTCTGGAGATGTTGTTCATGTTCACATCAAAAATATCAACATTTTAAGAGACGCTTACTCACCTTTGCACATGTTCTGGTGCTCCTTCAGGGTCTTCTTTTTGATACAATATTATGTCACATGACATACCACAATGCATTATGGTCTAAAATGGTCATTGGTGTCTGTTATCCAGGATTGACATTATAGAAATCACAATTTGGGGACAAAGGTCTTTCTGTCATTAAAATGTAATTAAGCTTAGTATTATAACCGTATTTGCAGGTATCGTTTAAAACATCAATACAATTATGCCCAAGTAGATATTAAATATTTTTATTTTTTACATTTTTATTGTATTTTTGTATTCAGATTTTAAGCCGGGACAGTTACCCGAAATGACATTTTGGAACTTTTGAGCTCAATAGTTCCTTAAAGATTAATTATTTATAATGAATTCTCACACGAGTAATTAAAGAGGGGAAAGTTAAGTCATTTAATGAAATGCATTTAAAAATTTATAAATTTTTAATATAATGAATATACTTTGGACACCAGAATTGACACGCCACGTCATTGACCCATGAGCAATCAGCTCAGAGCTTCAGCACACACTCTCCGATGGCGATTTTTACATCATGTCTAATTAGCGGTCCACAGCGGACTCATGGACGCAGAAAGTATAAGAGAACCTATAGCCTTCAACCACTGAGACAAAAAAGCGCACACGTAATATCTATATAAATATTAAAATAGAAAGAAAAAATGTCTGCTGTTTTGATGGAAAAATACAGTGCACCCTCAACCCACCGCCGGTATCGAGTCCCATGTAGGAGATGGAAGGATATAAAACTTGAGTGACTATAGTGAAGGACGAGAGAGGACCAGGCCTGGACCATATTTTATGTTTTGGCTTTTATTTGCGTGCACCAGTCGTCCGTGAGGGGCTGGTGCGCTATATTGTGTTTATTTTTGAATTATTAAAATGTTTTGATTGTCCGCCGGTTCCCGCCTCCTTCTTCCAGATGAATAGGAAGTTTTTATCATTACACTGCGATGTAAACCATAGCGCATTTCGTTTTGCCAGCACTTTTTTTCAGACATAATTTCTGTTCTAAATGTTCTTATTCTAAATGTGAAATAATAAATGTTAAATAAACGTGTTCCTTATGCTCAATTGCCTTAGCCTCTGTGTGCGCAAAAGTCGTTATAGTTTAAGTGATTGTTTGATGACGACGACTGTAGCCTAATCTGAAGGTAAAAATATGGAAAATAAACATGCAAATTAATATCTATTACTGATCAATACGATAAATAAAAATGTGTTTGGTTGTCTTTATGATGCTCTATCTTCAGATCTCTGTTATGAATTGCGATCAGATCTGATATCGCCCCCCAAAAATATGAAGGCTAGGGTAACCTCGCCTATTATTTCGTTTTGCTGAATTTTTATTTCAGACATCATTCCATTTCTTTTCTAAATGTTCATGTTCTAAATTTAAAAAAAAAAAGTGAAATAATATTTGTTTGCCTCCCGTGTGTGTGCGAAAGTGAAAGTCCATCGATCACTGTGGCGTGGGGTGGGGGGGGGGGGGGGTGGTTTGTTGCGCTTTACCGCAATACCGCGGGAATTTATTGCTTTTCAACCGCGATAAGAAAAATTCAATACCGTCCCAGGCCTATGAGCGCCTACACTTCAGAATAGTTCAGAAGCTACAAGTCATTGAAGTCTCATGACAGTTCACAAATGGATAGGTTCAGGAGCTGCAAATCATAGAATCGGAACAGCGGCAAACAGTAATCCAGTAAACTACGCTCTACCTAGCTGCTAGTTTAGTAACCGTTAGTGCTAACAACCATTCACACATGGACTTTTAACAATTTGTTTCAAAAGTATAGTTAGTAGCTGTCCACCCTCCCGTTTTTTCCGGGGTTCCCACATATTTGAGCTGTTTTCCCGCTGTCTTCCCGTTTTAGTATTTTCCTGTAAAATAACTCGTTAAGCCCATCCATCAGACCTGTCAGGTCTGTGTTGTTGTCCTGTTGCTACTCCTTGCCCTTCTAGCGAAACAGATGTTTTCAAAGCATCGTTTTGCTTACTTGAAAGCAACCTTAGCATGACGTTGGGCTTTTTAAGATTGGTGGTTGTTGTGAGAGCACAATTTCACGCCAATCTGTAACTAAAGTCACGTTAGACCTAGCTTCACAAATCGCTTGAAGATGAATGTTGAAATTTCCCGTATTTTGGATGAATAACCCGAGAAATTTACTTGATTTTCAATGTTGACTTAAGCTATATAAATTAATATTCAGATGTTATGGTTTCCGTGGTCGCGCCTCCAAGCAGGATAGCGGTGTAAAGTTAATCCATTCTCATTTTATTTTCCCTATGGCGATTATGTGTTGCACTATTACACCCCACAATACAGCAACGGTTTACCATGGTTGAAATAGATTTTTAATTAATCAAATTAAGACACACGGATGAGAGGGAGTATGTCTAAACACTGCGCAGTAGTCAGAGTAGCAGTAAAGGACGCGTGGCGGCCACGCCAAGTAATGATGTCATGATGCCCAAGCCCGTTTTGCCAGATATGTATTACTGTTGTTCAGCAGAATGTACATATCCTACTACAAAAAAAAAAAAAGAAAAAAAAATAAATCAAACATAATTTTTTTTAAGGTTTAATCACACAACATTTCTTCCATGTTTTATTTTAATAGTAAATCTCATTTGTTTACCAAAAAGTTACGTTTGCTTAATTTTCAAAAAGGTAAATTAAATTAATGTTTTGTGTGTTTAATGTTTAATGTGCATCTCAGAAAATGCTTTATTTAAAACCCCAACTGAATGGCACAATTCATCTGTCATCTTTATTGTCATTTTTCACAGTACAAGTACAGACAGAGAAACAGTGGGTAATAATTAAATGTTTATTTTTGATGTATGCATTGCATTCAGTGTATTTAAAAAAATAAAAATATTTTTTTTCTAAAAAAGGAAACTTAGTTGTTCATTTTAAGAGACCCAGGAGTCTTATTATATCTCGCATAATTAATATTGCACTTTTTAATTAAGCAAAAACACATTTTATCCGATTAATAGATGGAATTTTTGGTAGAATACTTGATTACTAAAATATTCGATAGCTACGGCCCTATTACACACATAAATATTATGCCCCCAATTACCATTACAAAAATCTCAATCTTAAACATTTGCTCATTCTGGGTATTTGTGTCATTAAAATCGGGTAACTTACAGCACAAGGAAGTGGATTGAACTTACAAAAAAGTTCTAATAATATTATTAATAATTATGTTATTAATAACTCACCCTCATGTCGTTCCAAACCAGTAAGACCTCCATTTATCTTTGGAACACAGTTTAAGATATTTTAGATTTAGTCCGAGAGCTCTCAGTCCCTCCATTGAAGCTGTGTACGGTATACTGTCCATGTCTAGAAAGGTAAGAAAAACATCATCAGAGTAGTCCATGTGACATCAGAGGTTCAGTTAGAATATTTTGAAGCATCGAAAATACATTTTGGTCCAAAAATAGCAAAAACTACAACTTTATTCCGAATTGTCTTCTCTTCCGGGTCTGTTGTGAGAGAGTTAAAAACAAATCAGTTTGTGATATCCGATTTGCGAACGAATCATTCGATGTAACTGGATCTTTTTGAAACAGTTCACCAAATCAAACTGAATGGTTTTAAACGGTTCGCATCTCCAATACACATTAATCCACAAAATGACTTAAGCTGTTAACATTTTTAATGTGGCTGACACTCCCTCTGAGTTAAAACAAACCAATATCCCAGAGTAATTAATTTACTCAAACAGTACACTGACTGAACTGCTGTGAAGAAAGAACTGAAGATGAACACCGAGCCGAGCCAGATAATGACTCGTTCACGAGTCAAGAACCGGTTGCATCGGTTTTCGGATCACTAGTAGTTCTTTCGGACAGTTTGATTCAATAAATCGGTTGAAGAAAACTGTTCACCGGTTCTTTTGCGCTCGACGTTATGGCGTCATTGGCGATTGACGGTTCTTGACTAGAGAACGAGTCACTCTGTTGTTCGTTATCTGGCTCGGCTCAGTGTTCATCTTCAGTTCTAAGCGGAGGTCTTACTGGTTTGGAATGACATGAGGGTGAGTTATTAATAACATAATTATGATTTTTTGGTGAACTATCCCTTTAATTATGCAAGAGAAAATGCAAACATAAAAAATGTATCCATTGTTTCTCTGTCTGTACTTGTACTGTGAACAATGACAATAAAGTTGACAGATGATTTAAGTGCATTTAAGTGCCATTCAGATGGGGTTTTAAATAAAGCATTTTCTAAGATGCACATTAAACACATTAAACATTAATTTATTTTACCTTTTAATTATTAAATATTAAGCAAACTTCACTTTTTGGTAAACAAAGGGGATTTACTATTAAAAATAAAAACATGGAAGAAATGTTGTGTGATTAAACCTTAAAAAAAAAGTTTTGATATTTTTTAGTAGTAGGCTATGTATATTCTGCTGAACAGTAGTAATACATCTCTGGCAAACACTTGTCTTTAAACTAAACAGGACTTATTTTGACGGGTTGATGTACTCACAGTTCTGTGTATGTGATGTGACGCTAGTTTTACTCAAATCAAACGGTCAAATGCTCATGAAGTGACTGTCAGAGCAGTTCTGGAGATGTTGTTCATGTTCACATCAAAAATATCAACATTTTAAGAGACGCTTACTCACCTTTGCACATGTTCTGGTGCTCCTTCAGGGTCTTCTTTTTGATACAATATTATGTCACATGACATACCACAATGCATTATGGTCTAAAATGGTCATTGGTGTCTGTTATCCAGGATTGACATTATAGAAATCACAATTTGGGGACAAAGGTCTTTCTGTCATTAAAATGTAATTAAGCTTAGTATTATAACCGTATTTGCAGGTATCGTTTAAAACATCAATACAATTATGCCCAAGTAGATATTAAATATTTTTATTTTTTACATTTTTATTGTATTTTTGTATTCAGATTTTAAGCCGGGACAGTTACCCGAAATGACATTTTGGAACTTTTGAGCTCAATAGTTCCTTTAAGATTAATTATTTATAATGAATTCTCACACGAGTAATTAAAGAGGGGAAAGTTAAGTCATTTAATGAAATGCATTTAAAAATTTATAAATTTTTAATATAATGAATATACTTTGGACACCAGAATTGACACGCCACGTCATTGACCCATGAGCAATCAGCTCAGAGCTTCAGCACACACTCTCCGATGGCGATTTTTACATCATGTCTAATTAGCGGTCCACAGCGGACTCATGGACGCAGAAAGTATAAGAGGCTTTAAGATGCAGTCTGTAAGACGTGCACGAAAGCATGACTTGACGCACGACATTGCAGAACATGTGCGTTCACAAATGTAGCCTGTGTTGATCCTACAGCGTCACAATGGTCAAACTGCATTATTGGAGGCTCTAAATTAGGTCAAATTAAATAAAAATGAATACTTGACAACAAAAATATTTGTCGACAATGTTGACTAATCGTTTCAGCTCTAGTGTTGGGTGATATGGTAATTTTTCAAATCGTCATAACGTCAGCCCGTGAGATCGACGATACACGATATTATCATGCATGGGTGGAGCAAGAGAGAGACCCTTTGTTCTTGTCATAGCATAACTATTTGGTGTTTGGCCTCATGACGAGACCGACGCACCGCCACAGAAACAAGAATGAGATGCATTCTAACATAACTGTGGCATTAAACTCAGTTAGTGAGGACACGTTATAATATTGCACATATATAGGCCGTTCAGATTATAAAGTGCAATGACCAGCGTTTGGAATAACTGCGTTTAAAAGAACGGCGTTAGGTAACAATGTTATTTTTTCAGTAACGGGGTAATCTAACTAATTACTTTTCCCGTCGTTACAACGCCGTTAACATTACTGAATGTTAAATGCAGTGTGTTACTATGCGTTGATTTAATAAACTATGCAATCCGAACTGCACCCCTTGCTCACACAGCTAGTGAGGAGGTGGGTTAATAACGAGATAAGCGATTATGATTAGCTAAGGCAGAGTCATGTGTTTCATGGTAGCCAATCAGAGCCAGTGTTTTTACACACATGCTGGCATACGCGCCAGCGGTGCCAAACAACCACACACACACACGCAACAGCTTAGTGGTGGAAATTATTATTCTTTCAAGAGATTCGTTCATTTTCAGTTCGTTCACCAAAATGATTCGTTCAGAATCGTTCACTGATTCGTTCAGTGATAATTTCTTCGTATTACACAAAATATGCCAGCAGGTGGCAAAAAAGAGTGTATAATGTGTTATGTCTTAAGTCAACGAACATATTCACTTGTTACAACAACAGATCTGGCTTTACTAAATGTGTGCATAAACGCATTCAATATATAAAGTCTAATTAAGTTGTTCAGATGAACAAAGCACTAGGTTTTCTTGCCTAATTAGCATTTTAATTGTTTTGTCAGACAGTTTGTATATTATATATTCACATTGATAAATCGGGGATTAAACGTGGAGTTCTGTATGCTAAATATGAAAACAAACGTATGTGCACAGTGCCTATAACTATGTACCAGTTAATTTCATTCACGAACGACATCTGTTCATTCAACTCTCTCACGAACGACATGTGTGCCAGTTCAGTCATTTCATTCACAAACGAGATTTACTAAATCATTGAACTCGTTCACGAACTACATGTGTACCAGTTCAGTCATTTCATTCACGAACGATAAGATCTCTAGATCTTGTTCAGACTCATATGAAACTCGTTCATTGAAGGGCGTATTCGTTCACTACATTCAACAAATCACATGCTCTGTCACATCTCATACACTAATGCTATTGGCTCGAAGTTGAGTAACTTTTTGACAGGATGAAACACTTCAGTTACCCGGTTCACTGACACGAGCATGCGCTGCTTATAGCGGGAGGAACTTCAGTGAGTGAACAAGAAATATGAGTCAGTGGATTGCATAAACGAGAACAATTCATTCACCTAAAAGATTCATTCAAAAAGAACGATTTGTTCACAAACGACACATCACTACAATAGATAAACAGAGATTCGCAGCAGAAATGGCGAGTCAGGAACTATCCTATGAAACGTTGGCATTTTCAAGGTGGAGATATAAGCACTAATTCAAATTCATTGTAGTCAAATGCAAGAACGTGCATGTAATGTGTGACACACGGATCTACAAAGCTAGTGGCCAAAAACACTTTTCTTACAAAGATAATACTTGAAGTGCAGGATAAAACTCTTGCTGTCTGTTGACATGCAATAAATATCAAAAGTTATGTACGAACACCTGTCTGTTCTACTTATTTCAACTGACTACAAATTATTTGACATATAGCAACTTTTTTTATTTTTTTTACAGTAACGCAAATAGTTACTTTCCCTGTTAACGAGTTACTTTTATTATAGAGTAAGTCAGTTACTAACTCGGTTACTTTTTGGAACAAGTAGTGAGTAACTATAACTAATTACTTTTTAAGTAACATTCCCAACATTGGCAATGACATACCTTAAATCTGCAGACAATGTACGTCTGTTTGTGGATGGAGACTTTCATGCACACCACACATTATAGTGCAGTGTGCATGAAAATAATAACAAGGCGGCAGAGCGAACTTAGTACTTCTACGTCATCACCACATAGTAGTGTGTTTTAAGTTATGGTCTACGTGAGAAACACTTTGGATGATAAATTCACTCTGCCGCTTTATTATTATATTACACACCGCACTATAATGTGATGCATGCAAAATACATAGTTTTGGCCATTACAAAGTCGCCATCCACAAACAGACGTACATCAATGTTTTCTTGTTTTAAACCTAGCCAAAAACCCATGTGTTGTGTGTGAAACGCAATAGGCTTTAATTAGTATACATGTATTGTGAAATTACTGCATTTCCGTGTCAATCCATGTTCATTTTTACGGCGAACAATGCACTGTCACTTTAATTCAGCGCATGGAGCACAGCAAAAATAGACTCGGTACGTAAACGATCGCTGCACTGCTGCAGACGCACTGCTCCTGGAACACATTGACGGACCGCAACCGTGTGCAGTGTGAACGCTGGAATCCGTTTACATGGGTGCGTAAAAAAATATGCAACGCATACGCACTGCAGACGGAGTATCTGTGAAACAGGTGTGAGAGTGCAAGTGCAAGCCTGCAGCCAGACCCTTCTCGAATGGTTACCAAAAGCAGTTAATGTTCCAAATGGTTGCTGCTAGATTATAAACTAAACAGCCTGAGAAGACAGGGCTCATTTCCCCAAAGAGTGTTTTGTTTGTTTAGTTAGATTGCCATTTGTTTTATTAAAGAAAGTAATTTAATTTGTATTGTGTGAAGTTAAGTTATAGTGAAGTTATCTTTAAGTTCAAACTGCAATCCTGACTCCTGGTCTCTGGTTTCTGCAATGTTAAGGTGTTATCTTTCGATTTCAATCTTTGTTTCCATATAGTACAAGGTGCCATTTGAAATATTTCATTATTAGATGTATCTTATATGGGAATTTCTCAACATTCTTCTCACCACTGATAATGAATGGGCTTTGGACTAAATTATGTCAGTGTTCCATTTTCATTCATTTTGGACACCGCATATATTGAGTGACAAACACTCCTATTTGTCATGCTATATTAACATATTTGGTATTGTTGAATTCAGCACAACCCCACCTTTCCAACAAGCCATCATATTTGTTTCTATGATAATCACAGGCGAAGCAAGCACAAAGTAAATGAAAACATTCTGCATAGATATTAAATTTGTGCATGTCCGCTTATTTTAGGTATGTATTTACATGTCTCTATTTATTCCATACATCAAGATATTCACATACAGTCTTTTCTAGTAGTTGAATCAACTTCCTGACTACAAACATGTCGAGTTTCAAAGCTCTCAGAGCTTGTGTGATTGATCTACATTAGTTTATATGCCTTAACTCCCATACAGACAGGCTATATTTTAGTCCTATATTGGTTTTGGGGTGTATAACAATATCTGTTAATTTAACAATCTTAGCAGTAAAATATTTTTAGCCAAGAATCCATTTCATATATGGGAGACCTTAGAGATGAGGAAAAACATTGTTTGGTTTAGTTCTACCTCTGGTAGGGGTATCTCAAAAACTAAAGCACTTTTTGACCATTTGTCACTAGCCTATAATCTCTCATGTTTAAGAGGTGCGCGTGGCCGTGTACCAGCCATTAAATGTGTGAGACACCAACTCCTCGTGTTCTATCTCTTTCATTTCATGTATTTCAGTTATCCAAGTCAAAGCGTTACAACTTCTTCAGCGACTAAACAGGATTTTATCTAATTTAACCCATCCAAAGTGCACAACCACAGCAGTGAACACACATCCACACTGTGAACACACACCCAGAGCAGTGGGCAGCCAATTATGCTGCGGCGCCCAGGGAGCAGTTGGGGGTTGCTCAAGGACACTTAAGTTGTGGTATTGCCGGCCCGGGACTCGAACCCACAACCCTAGGGTTAGGAGTCATACTCTCTAACCACTTCCCATTATGAAAATGCCTGGAAGAGGACATGTCTATATTGTCCTAATGTGCGGTGAGAAGCAGAGTTTAAGTAGCTAAAGACTCTCCAAGGATCACAGCTGGAGAATTGCAGAAAATAGTTGAGTGTCTGGTTTAGAAAACCTTTTTTTTTTAAAAAGTCAAACAGAACCTACATCACCACGTTGTTTGGGAGGTTTTCAGGAAAAAGCTCATCCAAAAACAAACTAAAGCATATTCAGTTATCAGCCATGACTGGAACTTTAATTGGGACTGGCTTCTATGGTGAGATGAAACTAAAAAATGAGCTTTTTAGCAGCAAACACTCAAGATGGGTTCGGTGAACACAGATAATAAGTACCCCACATGTACAATAGGGTTAAGATTGGCCGATCATTGATGTGCATCTCGTCAGTAAAGCCGGTTCTCTAATCAGCAGTGAAGATGAGCCAAATAGTCTGGTGATGTAGGTCTGCATGCATTTCTCAATACTGAGAACAAAAATTTTGGACTTGCATCCCCTGGGTAGTTTGGACTTTGCCTCTTTATTTTCATTTTAACATATAGATAAATGGAACACAGACCAAAGATTACCTGTTAGATTTACCTAAAACAAACTATATTTTGTTTAACAACTAAAGAGACATCAGAGTAAGTGGCACATATCAGAAGGTCTAGTCAGGTTCGAAACTGCTCTCGGCGGATATTATGAGCACTGAGCTCCTTCTGATCGAGTGGAGCAGACCGTCTCCGAAATCAGCAAAACATTTTTAAACAGATGCTGTCTTTATAAATAAACCACAGATTTGAGTTTTAAACAACTACATTCTCACCTGTAATACTTTTAAAATTACATTACATGACACAATAACATTAATATTTTGAAAATGATCCGAATAAATGGTGGTTGAAATCACAATGCTGTATGTAACAATCAGCATGTTTAGTGCCCAAGTCCCATCCCCAAAAGTTCCAGAACTTTGAAAAAGTACTACCTCGCCAGCAGGGATTTTCCAAAGGGCATTTTTTACACTGAGGTTTATTAAGATCCTGTTTCCTCCGGTGGAAACACACAGACTAACAGCTCAAAGTCCTTGGTTCCTGGGTAAAGTTCCAGCGGTAGAAACACTGCATTAGAGTGGCCTTTTATTTTGGCCAGAATAAGGCACACCTGTGTAAATAATCATGCTGTCTAATCAGCATTTTTATATGCCACACCTATGAGGTGGCTGGATTATCTTGGTAAAGTAGAAGTGCTAATTAACACAGCCTTTTGTGTACATAGAAAAAGTCTTAGATCTTTAATTTCAGCTCATGAAAAATGGGGGCAAAAACAAAAGTGTTGCCTTTATAATTTTGTTCAGTATATATTACGGGTGTAACAGTACGTGTAGGGCTTTCGGTACGGTGCATGTGTGTACCGAATGACTGAATGCAATATTTTGTGCGCGGAACATAAGTATATTTTCGTTTTTCCAAACGAACATATTAAGTGGCGGAAGTCTCCTCGTTCAGCGCAAATCCCGTCCTGCAGCTGATTCTAAGGCCAGACGTATTTTATTTCTTATACTATTTTTCATTTTATATATATTTTATTAAAAAGTATTTTTTTTTAAGTGTATAGTAATAAACAACCTGCAGTTTAATGTTTTCATTTCTTTCCCTTACTGTACCAAAAATGAACCGAACCGTGACTTTAAAACCGATGTACGTACTGAACCGTGATTTTTGCGTACAGTTACACCCCTAATATATATATATATATGTGGTAAAAATCTTCCACTGTCACATCCCTAATAATTTTTTTTTATATTACTTGTTTTATACAGCTCAAAGACCCTGGGGGGTCAAAATGACTCCAAAAAACAATGATGCTTCAAAATGTGCAGAGGGCATTGAAAAATAACATGTTAATTTTATGTTTATCCACATTCAATCTGAAGCTAAGAAAATTTATTGAGTATAGTATAGGGCTTGGGCGTCGTGACGTGATGTCATAACTTGGCGTGGCCGCCATGGTGATGGCCTCCTTTACTGCTACTCGGACTACTGCGCAGTGTTTAGAAGTACTCCCTCTCAGCCATGTGTCTTAATTTGATTAATTAAAAATCTGTTTCAACCATGGTAAACCGTTGCTGTATTGTGGGGTGTAATAGCGCACACATGGGGAAAACAAAATTAAATTGGATTCACTTTCCACCGCTTTCCTGCTGTGGAAAGGCGCGGCCACGGAGACCGTAACATCTGAATATTTACTTTATATTGCTTAAGTCGACATTGAACATAAGGGAAATTTCCCGGCTTACTAATCTAAAATATGGGAAAATTTCAACATTCATCTTTCAGTTGCTATCCCTCTGCTGACATTCGTAATGTTACTACAAAACTGCTTCATTAACTAAGCGAGTCGTGAAGCTAGGTCTAACATGATTTTGCTTATAGATTGGCATGAAATTGTGCTCCCACAACAACCGCGCTGCTATCTTAAAAAGCAACCAACATCACGCTAAGGTTGCTTTCAAGTAAGCAAAACGATGCTTTAAAAACATCCGTTTCGCTGCAAGGGGTAGCAACAGGACACACTAGTACAGAGACTCACAGGTCCAATGGAAGGGCTAACGGGATATTTTACAGGAAAATACTAAAACGGGAAGACAGCGGGAAAAGAGCTCAAATATTAGAGAACCCCGGAAAAAAAAACGGGAGGGTTGACCGATACTAACTACAGTTTTAAACACATAGTTAAAAGTACATGTGTGGATGGTTGTTAGCACTAGTGGTTACTAAACTAGCAGCTAGGTGGAGCGCAGCTTACCGTTGTCCGGATTACTGTATACTGTTTTCCGGCTTTATGATCTGCAGCTCCTAAACCCGTCCATTTGTAAACTGCACATGAAATTCCAATGACTTGTTGCTCCGGAACTTTTCTGAAGTGTAGGCGCTCACAAAACAAACAAGGTAGCCGATGATATCTGTAATGCAAAAGTGCGGCAGCAAGTCGTCGTCGGTGCTCCACTCTTTGTTGGGAATTTCATATGGATCCAAAGCGTTAATATTGCTGATTTTGTCCACTATTGGGAACTCCGAAACGAAGACCAGGAGACTCTTGGGTAATCTTCAGCAGAATTCTTTATCTTTATTGATAATTTAATATTGAGTGGCACAGTAGTCATCAAAAGTCTGACCAGTCATTGCGGCCCTTCACGAATTCAAATGCGGGCCACATATGCTGAATTAAAAAAATAAAAATTAAAAAATTAAGCTTTAGAATTAATTTATTTTTTAAATTAAAAATGTTTGGCTACTAATGAAATATACACTATATCCTAATGTTTTTGTGATTTTTTTTTTTTTTTCTTCATATATTATTTTCAGCCATGAGCAGACCTACTCACATAACATTACGCATTTGACAAACACATACAAGCATCCACTTTGGCAGAATTAGTTAAGGTAAAATTGTGCATCATTATGGACAAATTTGTTTTTAAGGGAGAAAAAGTAATGTGAAAATAGTCGCAGTATCAATAGTGAAGGAGAATTGATGGATTTTCGGTTTGCCCCGCAACTCACTTGAAAAAGTTCAGGCTAATAGAAACACCATATACTACGTAGCAATCCTTAGTTGAAGAAATGTGGCAAAACATCTCTGGAGAGAACCTCATATTATTAAATTCAAACGTGCTTTCCATATTTAGATCTAAATTTGTGAACGCACATTTTCTGCTATGTCGTGCGTCAAGTCATGCTCCCGTGCGCGTCTTAAAGTAGTAGTCTTCAGTAGTCGTCAGTAGTCTTCAAAAGCATAATTGCACATGTTCAGGCAGAGTGAAGAAGCCCATTGCTACTCGAAGCTGTGCAATCCGTCGATAAAGATATGCAATCATTCTGGGCAATTGTTTGTTCACATGTTTGTTGCAGAGCAGACCATCAGCGCACGCTTTTGTAAGTATAAATTGTAGAAGTCCTCGTCCGGGCTGGCTGTGTCCACGTCCGGATTGCTCATGCGGAAAGTATAACACAGGCTTTACAATTGCAACTTCTTTGTGCTGTTACTCCTTTAGAGCTGAATCTCACATAATTGGTAAGCTCCCAACAGCATCAGGTGATTTATTTATGGGAAGTAGAATTATTATTTTTTTTTTTCAATGAATGTAATAGATAAGATATCATAATATTTAGGCTATAATATTATAAATCAGGTTGATTTGTATTGGTGATGTAATATGTAAATTATATGCATGCGGCCCACGCGACTTGCTCTTGAACCATAGTGCAGCCCTCTGGAAAAAAGGTTGGGAACCATTGTTGTGGATTAGATACATTTCTAGGATGAGGGATACATGGAGGTGGAGACCATTTAAACAAAGCATGCAAATGGAAATCAGGAAAGTGCCTGACACTGGCATTTTCCCCAGCCTTGATCTAATCAGCACAACAGTGTCACTTAAATACAGAGGTGCCTGATAGTGTCACCCATACCCTTCACATTATCAAGAAAAACAAAGGCACAGCTGTGCCTTGAGTTTAGCAGGCACCTTTATGTTGGGACCATGCCCTATATTCAGGATGTGCATGAAGACAAAAGGTTGATCATATCAGAATGTCATAATCTCAACCCAAGAATATAAAAACTCAAAGTACATACTATTACATTGGAAACTAGATTTAACATAGTACAGATTTGTAATCCCACACCACATCCCTATTTAGTGTATCCCTTTAAATACTACAACCTTTTCGTGGTTTTAACATCTTTTCTCTTTCTCCCAACTCTGCTTCTTCTCGTTCAACTTGCTGTATGTTTACATTCGCGAGGCCGTCGACATGGCCACCACGTCCCAGAATGCAACGTGGTGCCCAAGCCCTATTTACAGATGTTAAACATTGAGTGAGGTCACTTTTGTTTACTTTTCTCAGCTTTTAACAAGTTACCAAAAATTTATAATTTTTATTTTTGTTTCAGAGTTAATTGAAAAAAAAGATGAGAATGAAGAATCAAGTTTAAAACTGCACAAGAGGATTCACACGGGAGAGAAACCTTACAAGTGTTCACACTGTGACAAGAGATTCAGTCAGTCAGTATGTATGAAAAGACATGAAAGGATCCACACTGGAGAGAAACCTTATAAGTGTTCACACTGTGATAAGAGATTCAATGAGCCATCAACACAGAAAAGACATGAAAGGATCCACACTGGAGAGAAACCTTATAAGTGTTCACACTGTGACAAGAGATTCAGTGATTCATCAAATCTTAAAATGCATGAGAGGATTCACACTGGAGAGAAACCTTACAAGTGTGCACACTGTGACAAGAGATTCATTGACTCATCATCTCTGAAAACGCATGAGAGGGTTCACACTGGAGAGAAGCCTTACAAGTGTTCACACTGTGACAAGAGATTCATTAAATCATCAGGTCAGAAAACACATGAGAGGATTCACACTGGAGAGAAACCATATAAGTGTGCACACCGTGGCAATAGATTCAGTGATTCGTCAAGTCTGAAAGCACATGCGAGGATTCACACTGGAGAGAAACCGTACAAGTGTGCACACTGTGATAAGACATTCAAAGATTCATCATCTCTGAAAACGCATGAGAGGATTCACACTGCAGAGAAACATTACAAATGTGCACACTGTGATAAGAGATTCAGTGGTTTGACACATCTGAAAACACATGAGAGGATTCACACTGGAGAGAAACCGTACAAGTGTGCACACTGTGATAAGACATTCAAAGATTCATCATCTCTGAAAACGCATGAGAGGGTTCACACTGGAGAGAAACCTTACAAGTGTTCACACTGTGACAAGAGATTCATTAAATCATCAAGTCAGAAAACACATGAGAGGATCCACACTGGAGAGAAACCATATAAGTGTGCACACTGTGACAAGAGGTTTAGTGATTCGTCAAGACTGAAAGCACATGAGAGGATCCATACTGGAGAGAAACCTTACAAGTGTTTACACTGTGACAAGAGATTCAGTGTGTCATCAACTCTGAAAACACATGAGAGGATTCACACTGGAGAGAAACCTTATAAGTGTGCACACTGTGACAAGACATTCAAAGATTCATCATCTCTGAAAACGCATGAGAGGATTCACACTGGAGAGAAACCTTACAAATGTTCACACTGTGACAAGAGATTCAGTGTGTCATCAAGTCTGAAAACACATGAGAGGATTCACACTGGAGAGAAAACTAATGAGTGTTCACAGTGTGTCAAGAGATTCAGTGATTCATCAAGTCTCAAAACACTTGAGAGGGTTCATACTGGAGAGAAACTTTGTGTTCACACTGTGACAGATTGAGGGACTGAAAACACATGAGAGGCATGCATGAATTGTTTGACATCTACAGATAAGGATATGTAAATGAGATTTTTGCACTGTAAAATCATCTCACAAACAAGCCATTATGCTAATGCTTCAGCTTGAAGCTTCAAATGACGATTTATCATGTTATGGGCATCTTGTATAACATACTTTTCCTTCAGGAGGTCATTCTGTTTCGTCCGATATTTGTAGATGCATTTTGTCTATAAAAATGCTTTTATTGAGTTCTGTAATTTGACGCAACAGGATGAAGTTGGCTGTGCACTGTGGGTAGACTCGACTAAATATAATGAGAATCGTTAAGGATTTTCATCATCAATAATCATCGATTTTATCAATTAGTTTTTGCAGCCCTAACTGAAACCACAACCTCTTTGCTTGAAAATTTGAGAGGTTACGCATATATTTCCATATAGTGACGTAGACATGTGGGGGCGTGTTTAAACAAGGTGTTTTGGGGGGGGAGGGGGCTTAACTTTAATAGAGAATATATCTTTGGATTTGAGACTTTAGTCTTTGCAACTTTATAGATCTTCTTTATTCACCAAGAGCTTGTAACACTCCAAAGAGAAAGGAAGAATTTGAATCGCATCATATGACTCCTTTAAACATTTGATAATCCATATGTTTTTCTCCAGTGTACAGCAATGTATAGGAATACCCCCAGAAAAGAAATATCTAAAGACATGGACCCCCTCCCACGCACACCTCTGCATCTGTGACGGTTAAGATGCATAATTCTGAATGTGAGGAATAATTGTCCGAAGACTTCATATCAAACATTTCCTTATCCCTAATAATGAGGCCAAGAAAAACATTCACCGAATGGAGACATCAGCTAACATTTGTACTTTGCATTGACTAGGATCAAAGACTTGAGGAGTTCAACCCTGTTGAGGAACAGAAGATCGATGGTTGGTAATTTATCTCTAAACTCTCTAAATCGTGTCTAGAGAAATCGAAAAAAATGTAACACAAGACCGTTGCACCAGTCACACTGAGCCATGTCAACAGATACACACATTGGTTTTATATTAACTTTCTATGTGAACTGAAAGGGAATGATGGGTAAAGGAAGGAAGTTGAAGGAACAACTGCAAAGAAGGGAAAACGTTTTCCCCCATCTTCACTCGGTGGGCTTTGAAAACATGTCTGTGTGTATTTGTATTGTCCGGATCTCGGGAGATCAAAGTTTCGGAGGTTCTTTCAGCCGTGCACCGTTACTTGTGATATGATTTTCTTCTTTTTAAAAATGCACCATTACTAAAAAATGTGACATAATTTCATCTGTGTGCTCTCTGTGCTCTTTAATAAACTCAAGTCTTTACAAATTTTAGCTCTTCCTGATGATTTGATGCTCGTCTTCATTTGTAAAAACTGATCAGCATAATAAATGAGGTGAAAACAGGAACTATTGAAATGAAATGGCAGCTCTGGTAATATTGATTAGGGTCAGACCATCAACACTCAGTCAACAAGACTTTCAGATCATCAGCAGTGTTTTAACCTCTTTACTCTGATGTGATCACCCTGCTGTCCATCAGTGATCATCCTGCACACCCCATGACCCAGTATACCCTGCTGTAAAAACAAAAACAAAGAAATAAAACAATAGAAAACACAGAAATACTAATAGTTCTACAAATACCATTACAAACATCATATTTTAAAGAATTGTTTTCTCTTGTGTTTTTTGGGAAATATTCCATTAGAGTCTAGTGGTTATAAGGATAGAAGGTGACCAGTTACCAGTAGAAACTCAAAGGATCAATTATAGTTTCCACTAAAACAATACAAGTGCCATTATAACCATTAAAACCATTGGCATTTCCAGCAGGTTAGTATAAGCATGGAAATGGTCTGCCTGGATGCCTAATCATTATTATAAAAACATAGCTTGTTTGATCTACGGTTAAATTAATAAAATTAAAAAAAAGTCTGAGCACATCAACAATCCTATGTAAGATGAACTCTATCCATTAATGTAATTTTGGATTTTTACATTTCTTCAGCTCTAAATAAAAATGACTTTATCACAGAGTTATTACTTTGAATTAGGTCTCACAGCTTCTTGTAAAATTGGAGGGGATCAAGCAAAATCCTCTTTATTCTCTTCATCACAGAATCTGATGTAAGACATTGCAAAAATAGCAATTTTGATATCGAGTTTAATCCTCAAAAGAAGCTTTTCAGAAACATATTCAAAATATCTTATTTTGTGGATTCACATTACCTTTCATTCAACTGTTTGAGTTCCAGGTGGACACATAACACAAGGATGTAGTTTTGACATGCTAAACCTGTTTAATATATTGAATTTATAAGGCTACATCTTATCATTATCATGTGTTTTCATTGATCTTAATTTCCATAATTTACAAGCTGCAACTTTGTAAATTTTGCAACTTTGCTGTGTGATTTTCAATGAAATATCTGACTAATAAAATTCATTGTTTTTCACCTCTATAATTTTAAGTTCTTTTTAATGTATGTGTGCAGACTGGCTTAAAAAAACCTGCCCACCTTATAGACGCACAAAGTAATATCCATCCTATTATTTCCCTCTCACTTAAAGGGCTCTTCAAAGGGAGTAGGGCATAGGGATCCTCACTTCCGTTTGGCATTCGCCCCAATTGATGACGTCCTGTGTTTGCTGTGTCTGTTCACTCTCCAGTCCAGTGGGAGGCACTAAACAAATTTGTTTATTTGCCAAACACCATTAAACTTCAGAGGAAGAAGTTTAGTTTCACAGCGCTCTCTGTTGTTGTTAGGGCGGGATGCTGCCTTAATACAAAGAGAAAAATACAGTTTATGAGACACATCAGTAAATAGGCCTACCTGTAATATTCTCATCCTCACAGTCATTAATACGTTTTGAAGCAGGAATATCTGGAGGAGTATCATCTGAACTGAGATCTGTTGTGAAGATGATGTTTGTTAAAGAAGAGAGTGAACACGAGGCACCAGAAACCTGGAGAATAAAACCAGAGGAACCAGAAACCTGGGAATAAAACACGAGGAACCAGAAACCTGGGAATAAAACACAAGGAACCAGATACCTGGGAATAAAACACGAGGAACCAGAAACCTGGGAATGAAACACGAGGAACCAGAAACCTGGGAATGAAACACGAGGAACCAGAAACCTGGGAATGAAACACGAGGAACCAGAAACCTGGGAATTAAACACGAGGAACCAGAAACCTGGGAATGAAACACGAGGAACCAGATACCTGGGAATAAAACACGAGGAACCAGAAACCTGGGAATGAAACACGAGGAATCAGAAACCTGGAAAATAAAACGCGAGGAATCAGAAACCCGGAAAATAAAACGCAAGGAACCAGAAACCAGGAGAATAAAACAAGAGGAACCAGAAACCTGAAGAATAAAACACGAGGAACAAGAAACCTGGAGAATAAAACACGAGGAACAAGAAACCTGGAGAATAACAAACGAGGAACCAGAAACCTGGGAATAAAACACGAGGAACCAGAAACCTGGGAATAAAACACAAGGAACCAGAAACTGTGAGAATAAAACACGAGGAACCAGAAACCTGAAGAAAAAAAAATGCGAGGAACCAGAAACCTGGAGAATAAAACGCAAGGAACCAGAAAACCGGAGAATAAAACACGAGGAACAAGAAACCCGGAAAATAAAACGCGAGGAACAAGAAACCCGGAGAATAAAACGCGAGGAACAAGAAACCCGGAGAATAAAACGCGAGGAACAAGAAACCCGGAGAATAAAACGCGAGGAACAAGAAACCCGGAGAATAAAACGTGAGGAACCAGAAACCAGGAGAATAAAACGCATGGAACCAGAAACCTGGAGAATAAAACATGAGGAACCAGGGCCCTCTTTTACCAATGGTGCGTACGGACAGATTTGTGCGTAGTGAGTGCGTAAGAACAGTTTCACGCAAAGTGTGAGAATCACCAAGTTGTACTTATACGTAGAAATGTGTGTAAATATAAGCACACCTCTGAGCATGCTTACGCAGATAATCTAGTGGAGAATAGCGACACTACACATAAAAAGCATTTAAGAGTGTCATAGTAAGCATAAAGCAATCCACATATGTCCTGTGTTTCCTTTAAAACACTCAATTTATAATTTGTCTAGTTTTAAACACGATGCTTAATTGGCGTCAAACCCTATAAAAGACAGATGTGAAATATATTTGTCTCAGTGCAATGGCTTATCTTGCGTTATTGGAAGACTTGGCAAACAATGCACTCCGCAGAGCATTTTCCAAGATCGCGCTGATCTGCTTGGCGAGAGCACAGAGTGGCTTCTAAGTAGGTAATGCTTTCCCAAAAATGTACTGCTGGATTTGTATCGTGATTTAGGACCAGTGTTGGAGAGAGAAACAAATCGCACGAAAGCCATTCCCATGCACATCCAACTCCTGTCCACCCTTGGATTTTTAGCTACTGTTACATTTCAGTGTGAGGTTGGAACCATATGTAGTATATCCCAGCCATCAGTGAGTAGGATCATGCCGGCAGTGTTGGACGCAATTATTTCCTTGGCCCCAACCTACATCCAGTTCCCTTAGCGAAATCCTCAACAAGCCACAATTAAACGGGACTTTCATGCCATTGCTAGATTCCCAAACATAATTGGAGCTATAGACTGCTCCCACATCGCCATAAATGCACCATCAACCAACGAATTTAATTATTTAAATAGAAAAGGGTTTCATTCTGTTAACGTGCAAATAATTTGTGATGCAAATTTGTTGCTATTAAACGTCGTTGCACGGTGGCCTGGAGGAACACATGACTCGTTCGTTCTGCAGAATAGCTCTGTGGGTGTGCGTCTCCAAGAAGGCGCTGTTGAGGATGGCTGGCTCATTGGTGAATTTAAGGCTACAACATGTTTAAAATGCTATTGTAGGGCTATGTACAATTGGTTATAACTATTTCATCATTAGGTGATCAAGGTTACCCGCTAAAGCCATGGCTAATGACCCCCCTAACCAACCCGAGGACCGAGCAGGAACAGGCGTACAACCGTGCCCATGCACGCTCAAGGAGCACAGTTGAGCGCGCAATAAGCCTGCTGAAAGGACGATGGCTGTCTGTCAAGCACGGGAGGGACACTGCAGTATCAGCCAGAAAAAGCATGCAAAATCATCATGGCTTGCAGTGTGCTACACAACTTGGCCATCAGACAGGGCATCCCTCTGCAGGAACCCCCAAGACCAGACGGCCCTATGCCCGATGCAGTGCCCCTGCCACCTCCCAATGCCGCTGGCATTCAGACAAGACAGAGGATCATACAGACATTTTAGGTAAGTCTGGCCATTGGTCGAGTGCAGAAACATTACAGCGATTTCATTTTGTGTTTTGCAGCTTCGTGGAAACAAATAACAGAAATCACATTAGTCAGCGGTTTATGGTTTATTAGCAATTGTATTTGCGCAATAGGCAATCTGTTTCAGAGACTCGTTGATTTTAATCAATACATTCGTTATGTTGCTCAATTGATCCTTTAGGTCATTAATGGATTTTATTCCAGTTGGTTTATTTTACCTTCACTTTGGATGTTAGATGGCCCGGTTTGTTCTGTCGCAAGAGCATCAGTGTCACCGTCCTTAGTAATCCCGGACAGAGCCGTGTCTCCGATGATGCAGGCTATGCGGTTGACCAATGGGGAAAGCTCCGTTGTTGTCTGTCCTCCTCCAGTTGCGGACATTTCTCGTCTGTGTGCTCCGACACGTTGTTTAGCTAATACTTTAATATCAAACCATTTTTTTTTTATTTCTGGGACAGTTCTCTCCTCAGACCCAACGGAATTAACTGCATTGGTGACATTCTCCCATGCAGCATTTTTTCTTTTATTTGTAATTCCTCCTGCAGTGAATGAACTAAACAATATCTGTTGGTTGGATTCAACTTCATTTACAAGTATCTCTAATTCTGTGTTTGTGAAGTTCCTTTTCTTTGCTCTCTTTGCCATTATTGCAGTGAGGAAAAAACACAATCACGTAATTTTTAAAGGTCCTATGACATGAAAATTTCACTTTCTGAGGTTTTTTAAGATTAATATGAGTTCCCATAGCCTGTATATGGTGCCCAAGTTTCTAGAAATTTGAATCGGTGTAAATTGAGATTTTTCTATCTTTCTCTGCCTTTGAGAAAATGGAAGCTCAAACGGGATGATCTTGAATCTCCTCGTTGTGACGTTGCAACGAGAATTGTTACCTCCCCTTTCTCTGCTTTGCCCGCCCAAATATTTACATATAATTTGCAATGTCAGCACAGGCGTTACAAACAGACTTTTATGATATGGATTCGACAGCACCGGCACAAACAGTGAGTGACAGTGTTCATTAATGCCTGATCTGTGATCAGTGATTTCTGATGGGTAGCTAATCATTCAAGTTCACACAGACTTTCTTTCTAAATCGTTTAATACTGTTTATGCATCAGTGAATCAAGCCAGTGACTAAACGATCAACTTCACATTGTTTCACTTAGTAGCATGAAACAAATCTGTTATTTAAATTGTGATTTAACTACAGAGAGTGATCAAAGAACGCTCGCTTTTTTTCGGAGCTGTTACACATCGCGAGTATATCTGCACACTTGCCCAAACTGCCGTTACAATGAATG
>NC_068395.1:20462135-20486752 GCF_023724105.1 Carassius gibelio
ACAGTTTTGACTGTAGAGGCAAACTTTAAAGGCTATTATATAAAATAATAAAATATTACATAAAATTGCTATTTTAGGCTATGCAATAAAAATTTAAATTAATGTCCTTAACCCCACATAAAACATGCCCTCAACAGGCTATTCTAAATACTAATAAATCAATTGCTTGTCAACAGGTTTATTGATTTATAAATAACACTTTTTTTTGTATAAAACAAGTGCATCTATGAGAAGTAGCCTTCTCCATGTTGCTTCAAAAGTCTCCGTGTTTTGGATTTGGACAGTGGCTCTTGTAATTATTATACTCTGGCTCAAAACTCGCATCTTGGCGGCCACGCGTGTGCGCCTCTTCACCTCCAGAGAGGCAGTGCGGCCAAAGCACGACCCGGCCTGCCAGCGGGGATTTACGGGTTGGCGCTCTGCCCGGCCGCAGGCAGTCTAGTTCGCTCGGTTCTCACGACCTCAGCACCACAACGGCATCTCTGAGTCTGAACTATTAACTCAGACACGCAGGCAGAGAAAGAAAGCCACGGAGCCCACACACTGCCAACTAGTGTTTCAGCAATGCACATGTGCAAAAACAAGCTTTTCTGTGCGATTTAGATTAGCCCCGAGGGTTTTGAGCAGTGTTCGAATCTTTAAATGGCTTTCAGGGGGGTCTTCTTTTTTTTCTGTGAAAAATTATTTCACAAATTTTGTGTTTAGATTTAAACTCAGTGTAAAGATTTTCGTGACAACTGTATACCTGCTGGCCAAACGCGACTTTTGTGCTTAATGTAGGCCTATTAAAATCATCACAACTTTCTGTTTAGGCATCCTTTTTTTTGATTTTGTGATTTTAAAATTGCTTTTTTCCAGTTAACGGAGAAATATATGAACACTCAATGGACTGGAGTGAATTAAGCAAATCGCAAAATAGCCTAAAGCAGAAAAATTTATAGAATTTGTTATTGAAATTACTTGACGTATTAATACATAACTTTACAGTGCCGTAGGTCTTACACGGAGTTTAACACTATGGAGTTGTTAAGTGGGAAAAACCCTGTGGCCGTCGGTCGCCATGGTGTGTGTAACCTAATCCGAAAACGAAGTGGGCTGCTGACTGCAAGTGGCAGACACACGGCAAACGCCATGCCGACAGTCCGCACTACACACACGTCTCGCAGTTCCGGAGCTCGCGCTCAAAGGGAAGATAAGTTTACATCCTGTGATAACATAAACATAAACGACTCGCCTGGAGTTATAGCTACTCTCCTGCGAAAGACCTGCATGTCGTCTTTTTTACAATTTTTGTTTTTATCATTTTACATTTTAACTAGGAAAGATGTTTGGTGTTGAGGTAACTCATCAGTTTAGTCATAAAAGAGGAGCGAAAGCACCCCACGCGCTATTCAGGTGCAGCAATACAGCGACTGGTACACAAAAGGAAGAGAGGATTCTTCCATATTCTCTTTTCATTTGAGGCAATCTGTTAGTGACATTAACCCAAAGCGTATTTCCCAGACCAATGAATGGGGGTTTAGGACTTCTTAAAGATCCCGCTGCATACAAGATGAGGCCCTTTTCAGATGTTTAATTACCTTTTTGCAAAAGAAAAGAAAAAAACCCTCTCATTGCCTTTGTCATTTCAACCTGTGACACTTTAGGGTGATCTCTTCCCGCCAGAAGTAGAACTAAGAGCAATAGGCGGTAGCCACAAAACTTAATTGAGACTTTAAATAAAAAATAAAAAATAAAGTTGAACAGATGCAATTTAAGTTTTACGCATTTGGAAACTCTTTGTTCTTATTTGTTAACAGATAAAGTTTAATAAGGCTTGCTTAAAATCGTAAATTTGTCACTTGTCAATTTAAATTGTAAAGCAATAATCATAATGCAAGTAATATCAAAAAGTAATATATATATATATATATATATATATATATATATATATATATATATATATATATATATATATATATATATATATATATATATATATATCTGTACCTTAGATAGATCTTAATAGAAAAAGGGCTTAAACACGATATATTTCGTTATTTTGATTTATTCAGCATCAAACATAAAACACTTATCATGAAAAAAACAATCAAGAAAGCTTTGGCATAACACAATCTTTTACAAACTTTGTACAAAACTAAATTCTTTTATTTTAAAAAGTACTTTATAAACATTAAGTGTTATGCTGTTGAATTGACAACAGCATATTCATTAACAACATCCAAATATTGGAATCAGCTAATAAACATACGCCTTGACCAACAGGTCAACAAAGTCCCTTAGAACGAAACTGAACATATTTTCTTCATCGTGAAAAACTGTTTTAAAAGTTCGAATGGGATGAGCAAGTCTACCAAGGTCTCCACACCGGTTCATTGCTTTCTGCTCCGGCACTAACACCAACGGGACTGACGGCCTGTGAAACGCCCGCGAAGGAGGTCATTCCCTGGATAGGAGATGCCACCGTGGGAGCCGAGCTGGCCTGGAGGGGACTGGCGTTGACTGTCATAGGGACACCTGCGTTTGCGTACAAGGGGATGACCGGGTTTGTAGCAGAAGCGAAAGCTGGGTTGGGGATAAGAAAAGCAAACTGTCCGTCGGTGGCTGGCACCAGCTGGAATCCTCCAAAGACTTTGGGTGAGACCACTTCCGATGGACTGAGTTTAGGGCCCATTGAGGCGCTGTTGATGGGCAAAGTTGAAGGAAGCTGCACGTGAAGAGGCTGAGCCAGATGCGCCTGTTGAGCTGGGGCAGGCTGAGGGTAGTTCATGGCCATCATCTGTCCCAAACAACCGGACAGGTGGTTGAGAAGTCGCGACCTAACTTCCGTGTTCACCCCTTCGCAGGTAGAGAGAAATCGAGTCACCTCGTTCATGCACTCGTTGAATCCCGCGCGATACTTGCTGAGGACGTTTGTGTCAGCTGACAGGGCTGCTGCAAAGCAAAGGTAACGTTCATTAATACTGAGCATTTAGGAAATTAAATAACGTTTTTAAATTATATGTCTAAAGTTATGCATTTTAATAGCTACATCTGACTTATAACTTACCAGTCATCTGAACACGCTGCAAATTGCGCAGGTGTTTGACAGTCATCTCAAGAATATCAGCTTTCTCCAATTTAGAGTGTCTGGAGCTCTGTGAACGAGAAGCACCGGTTAATCATTTTGTTTAAAATAAAATTTGATTATTAGATTATTGACACATTTAAAGAATAGACAGATTCGTAGCTACAACTTACATCTTTTTTAAGAGCATCAAGAATCAGGGTCTTCAGCTGGCCAAGGCTCTCGTTTATTCTCGCTCTACGGCGTTTCTCCATGATTGGCTTCGAAGACTGCAGATGAAATGCAAAGATAATTAATTACTATAAAAAAATACGCTACTTAAATAAAAAGATGGAAATGACAACTTGACATTCATCTAAAAGTAGCCTACAAACGCGAAACGTGCCAAAATATTATATGACATTTACCTTTCTGTGCTCGCTGGCATTCTTTGGTTTGTCCGGAGTATGAGATCCACTGGCAGGGGCACCAGCAATCGGTGATGCGGTCTGCTTCTCCATATTATCGGCTGGCATGATCAAAACCAAAGCTGGGTCCGGTATAAGCCAAGAAAAGGGTTTATATTCCGTGTATGGATTTATAAAAACACAGAGACGGTCTGTTAGGATTAGATGCGGAGCGTAGCCAAGATCTCGGGATTGTCACGAGAGAGAGTGTGAGTCCCTCTTATCAGCTACGTTATATGACTTATAGTCTGCAGGCTGTCATATGAGGACACGAGCGTGTGTGGCGTATTGCTTCAGAGGGCAAGTCGAATCTCCCACTGCCACACGCCAGCGGTATTTATAGATAGATCGCATGCTCCCAGTTCGTGTGAAACCCTCTCTGCATTCTTTCCCACACTCGCTTCAGCCAATAGGCGCGCGGACTCACCCATTGGGCGCGGGCAGACTGCTGATTGGACAACACCCCCGCGGGCTGTCAGTCACGCGCTGCTCAATCAGCCCTGGAGGGACAAACAACAAAGAGACGAGTGCAGTCGAGTCGACCTGGCTGTGAAGTGATAAGGGGAATTGGGGGAATACTCTTTTGCATTTCTAGTACAACCTCCTTAGCTGCATGCAAACCTTCTTTGACAGATTCACCGGAATATGTATTATATTGAAAGTGACATTCTCAAATGAAAATGGCAACTTGATCGTTTTATAAAGTATTGCTTTCATAGGTAAAATTAATTTCGCGTATTATTATTATTATTATTATAACCTATAGCCCCCCTAAAAATGACATTGCAACGGCCATTCTCTAGCTGTTTGCCACAAAGGAGGTTTTTTTATTTTTATTTTTATTTTATAGCCGAGTCACGTAGCCTATTTCTGCATACACGCACTGCGAGACCAGCATTCCTGTGCACTTGCTTTCGGAATGGTTCAACTGACAAATAACGTAATTTTATCAACATTGCAAAAACTCTCATTTTACACTGGGGCAAAATAACGCATTTTTTTCTGGATGCGTTTTCCTCGAATTACTATCGTTTCACTAGCATTAACAGTAGGCTATTACATTCTTGCAATCTTGCACTTTTTGTAGCCAACTATTTAGGGACTTGCATGATTCTTCTTCTTTAAATATTTAACTCTTATTGATGTTCCGTATATATATATATATATATATATAATGTTCTCTATAAAACGCATTTGTGTAAAATTGTGTATATGACAAATAAACGTTGACAGTATTAGCATTTTATATGTATTTGTTTAACTGCACGTTTAAGAAATACGAGGAACCAGTCCTTTTAGAAAGAAAATAAAACCGAAAAAACTTTGAGGATCTGGTTGCGCTTCAAAGAAGAAAACAGCTGTACAGGCACGCGAGGCGGTTCGAAGCAGCACGCAGGAAACCAATGGGAAGCTGGCTGCTTTATGCAAATAAAGCGGAGTCTCGTCTTATTGGCTGGGTGAACATCTTATGCGTCAATCATTCCAGTAGTGCAGGAGGCAGAGAGCGCGCGGGGGAGGTGTTGCTACATCTGTCCGCGTGCCAGCCAGTCTGCGCGCCCGCTCACTGCACTGCTGCGTCCTCTGAGCACGTGCCGCTGCTAAACTCGCAGGCTGCGGGGTTTAGAGAGCAAGTTTCGCGGCTGCTTTTTATTGCTGTTGAATTATGAACTCAAGTTTTTTCTTTGACAGGCTGTTTTTAAACTTGTTTGAGTTTTGTTCATGTTTGTTGGTGCGTTTGCAAGATTATTAGGAAAATGCAAAAAACAAACAGATTTAGAATTGCATATATAAACAAATGTTTGTAGAAGCAAAGCAATGAACGAAATACATTAAACACAAAATACACCCATCACGTCTGCATATTTAAGTAAATTATTATTATTATTGAGTTCTGTACTTTTATTAAAATGAAAAAGACAGTAAATTATAAAAGGAACTGGCCCAGATTAATTGCAACCACATTAAACACAAACACTAAAATCTAAATTATTTAGTGTAATTAGTTGGAGAAAATATAATTTATCAAGCGTAATGACTATTTTCCGATGGGATACTGAGTGGAAGAACTAAATTGTAGGTTTCGCGCGCCATCTATCGAAAGTTTTACTACAACTTTAAACAGTCAAGTGCGATATCACATCTGACCACGAGGCGGAGCACAGAGGTAACACACTCTGTACCTCAACACAAATGACTAGAAATGACATCAAATGATTTGTAAGTAACAGACAACTGTGTTTTGAAATCTCATATTATTCACTTTGGAGGATCGATATATTGAGAAAGAGGAAACTTCCTATAGTAAATACAACATTGCAAGAGTTTTGCATCCAAAAACTTGTTTATAAAACAGCCTTTTGTTCTGCAACATGACAGTGAGAGTTAATAGCACAGATTTTTATAATTATTATTATTATTAATAATAATAATAATAATATGACCATTATATATATATATTTTTTAATTACACCTATTTAAATTAACATAAAACAGGACTACCAGTGTAACCAGTGCTACAAAAATTCCTTTTATTTAAGTCTGTCTTCTATGTATCTAATAATGTAGAGAAATCCCATAGCAATGAGAATTTATTAAGTCTTGTTTGGCTGCTTGTTGACCATTGTTTAGGGACTCTTGTATGTCATTTGTTGCCGAGACTAGCTGGGGCATGCTGGAAGCCTGTTTGCCCAGGATCCTGAGGTCTCAGGGGCCAGCTGTGCGCTCACCCCTTCAAATTTGCCCTATTTGCTTTGGGATTGAGGTATATTATGTAGCCCTTAATCCTGCTTTTTGTATGTGTTATACCTCCATAATAGAGCTCAGAGAATTGTTTAGATGGCCAGGACACAAATTTTAGACAGAGACTTTGTCCAATCATTTTTTTGCATATATATTTTAGAGTTAAAATCTATACACCACCAGTCAAAAGTTTTTGAATATGATTTTTAGTCTCTTCTGCTCCTGCATTTATTTGATACAACGTACAGCAAAACAGTAACATTTTGAAATATGTTTGCAATGTAACATAACTGTCTTCAATTTTAATATATTTTAAAATGTAATTTATTCCTGTGATTTCAAAGCTTAATTTTTAGCATCATTACTCCAATCACATGACCCTTCAGAAATCATTCTAATATCCTGATTTGCAGCTCAAAAACATTTATTATTGTTAAGTTGAAAACAGCTGAGTATAATTTCTCTGGCTTCTTTGATGAATAGAAAATTCAGGGCAGTACACCCCCCACCCCACAAAAAATGTATAATATTATAAATACTGTTCTTGGAATTCAGATCACTGGATTAAATCCAAAATTGTGAGATGTGTTTTGACTTCAGAAACTTTTAGTCTGAAAAGGAAAGCGAGATGAAAAAAGATCAAGGCATTGTGTGTTTTGTAATTAGACTTAACACTGACCAGCACACTGTTGTCCAAGATCAGAGCGTGCATAGTAGTTTCTTTGGACTGAAGAAAAGTTCATTTGTTGTTGGGTAATGAGTCTCAGTCCCTATCCAAATCTGTTCACAGAATGCCGAAAACAGTCAATTATGCCTGTATTAGCCACTGTTGTAGAGTCAATCCCTTTACATGGTCTTTGATCACACTGCCCCTTCGCTCGATTCTGATCTTGAGTTTTGCAGAGAGCCCTAAAAAACAGACTGGAAGACTTTATACATTTTTGATTCAAAATATTGAATGATAGCCCCTGAATATTGACATGCATGTTATGATGAAAACATTGTATTAGATTGTAAAGTCACATGGCCGGCATCTAGCTTAAAGCTTAAAAACAAATAAGCATTTGACTTGAGACTTGAGAAATACGCGAGATTTGAGTATTTTCTAATATCCTTTTTTAAAACTTTTGACTTCAATTTACTATTTTGCCTTTTTAAAAACTTCTATTATGAGCCACACAATATCTGAGAATTCAAAGTCACACTGATCACAGTTTTCCATGATGAATTCTTTCATAATCCGAGATGCTGAAAAATAAAGATCCGGAGGGCCACCGAGACCTCTCTTGTTTTTGTTTTGTTTTATTGGCCTCAATAGTCTACATATGAATCAAGGAAAGAAGAAAAAAAAAAATACAGAAGTATTTGAAATCGGTTTTACAATACATTCTGTTGATGAAACATCCTGAAACAATCCACATTTATAAATAAAACTGCAACATTGCTTCAAGTTCCTCTCATGGCTTCTTGTTTTGCTACTGTAAATTGTTCTTCTGGTGGGACTTTGTATCTCTCTTGGTAGCATTCAGATGCATGTCACGTAATAATAATAATAAATAAACATACAGGGCTTGCGCTAAACAATTATAGATCCTGTTTTCAGTACTGAACACCTCTCAACATTGTGTTTATACAGTTATAGAATAAGATTCTGTTCACTTATTATTCGGGGCTATATGTTTCAGAACGTATTCTGGGGGTCTTTAGTTGACCATATCCAAAATGAGAGAAAAAATTGGCAAAAGATCTAAAGCGTTAGTCTTGGCAGGGAAGTTATCTTAAACACACTGTTGCTAAGGATTTCTATAAACCAAACATTGTTGTATTAAAATGCTGTAATACATCTATGTGTCGGATAATATTGTCCAAGTCTTTCATCTTTATTACTGGGCCCGTGGGGAGTCTTGAGGTGGAATCCCACATTAATTAATTAAAATATTAAGATATTTTTTTCCAGCGTGTTTTAGGGTGGCTGCATTTAGTCCTCAGGACTTCAAAGTAAAGTTTTAGCAGTGGTGTGATATAACGTGTAGCATTCAATTTCATTGTTTTTGTACCTGTAAAAAACTAGGACCAATTCAGTTTGCCTTGCCTTTCAAATGGATCGTTGTCATTTTACCATCTGCGGACCAGCATGTCTTTTACATTGTGTGGTATTCACTGAGACTCTTTGGTGCTCTTAGAGCAAGCGAGAGCATCCCCCTTCCCCTAGCCTTTCTGACCAATTCATGGCTTTCTTCTCTTTTTTTAAGAGGCCGTTGATGAGGTTAGCCTAATCAGATTAAGTCAACTCATATTGGTCGGTTTAGTTTGTTTTCCCCTCAGAGAGCCTGCTGATATCTCCAAATACTATTTCTATGAGCACTTTTCATCGTGGCATCCCCCCCAAAATCTTTTGAGAGCAAGTTCCAATAGACTCTTTCATAAACCTCAGTTCCAGACTGATATGGGTTACTTGGAATGGGTCACTTCACTACAATGCCGGGACCAAATGCGTAAAAGCTGTGCAGTGACACTTTTGATCATTCTTGCTGATGTCGATGTAAAAGGGTGGAGCGAGACAGATTGTGGAAACACAAAACGGCAAATTGAATTCCGAGAATCACTGGAACCTCTAATTTAAATCTTAAATAAATGTTTGGAGGAGTTTACAGGGACTACAACGCTAATCCAATCTTCTCTCATTTTAAAACAATGATTCGGCATAAGTGCTTTTATGGTTGCTTGTAGTTCAGTTCGGCTGCAATCAAGATGCCAATGTTCTATCAAAACAGCGAGATGTTGATTATCAGCGCATTTAGGTTGATTAGAGCTCTGAAATTGTTATAGAATTGCTGGTAGAAGAAACTACTACACAAGAAATACTTTAAAAAATATTTAAATTGTAATATTCTGTTCAAAGCTTTGGGGTCAGTAAGATTTAATCTAAAGATAAAAAAAGACATTTGTTAAGAAAAAATGCATTAAGTTGATCTAGAAAAAGATTAAATACTTTAAAAACATTGTAATTAAAAAAAAAACTAAATTTAACATTCAATTTAATACATTTAATTTGATTCTGTTTAATAAATGAAAGCTGTTCTTTTGGACTGAAAAAAAATACTGTTTCCACAAAACAGTTATTTGTAATAGTAATACTATTTCACAATATTACCGTTTACTGTATTTTGTATCAAAAAATTAGCAGCCCTGCTGAGTAAAAAACACACGCTCAGACTCACACTCACACACACATGCACTCTCACACAAACAAACACACAAACAAAGAAAACTAAACAAAAATGCAGTGTGTATGATTAAAACACACACACACAAACAGAATGCAGAATATCATCTCACGTTATTTCATTTAGGAGCATGAAAGCCTAGGTGAGCCCTCTTGGATCTGTTCCTTCTGTTAAGAACTGATCTGAGATAAATACTGGTCTTACCCGGCACACCCATAGTCCATAATTATTCACTTTAACAGGACTCTCATTTTGGTGCCATTAAACAAGCTCAAGAACAGTGTCTTTAGGAGAAGCTTATAATTACATCTCATTTTAAGTTGATCTGGATGCATCTCACTCCCCTAACAGTCCTGCTGTCTCCCACCGCTGCGTCCTTTCAATCATACAGTATGAAAGCTAGGCAGATATCCAATTAAAAACAGATCTTACACCTGTAATTTCTCTGATGTCCTCATCAGGAGCTCAACATCATTTGACTCCCTGCACTAATAACAGGCTTTAGAGACAATGAGCACAATGAGAAGAGGAGCCCTTTTCATGAGGTTTTAAGAAGCCTCCCTTCACATAAGGAGGCAAGCTCGTATATCTTGAGGCCTGCCGCTTTAATTACTCTATGAGGAATCAGCTGTGGTTTGGGTCCCGCACACTAAGTGGTGACAAACTTGCACACTTCTTTCACATCATGACAGATACGGCCTTCCCTGTACGGACCCTCCCCATCCCAGCTGCAAATTCCTGGAAGACTTGGAGTGACGCAGATAAAACAATACATCAAAGAGAATGGAAAAACATATACAAGATCTAATTATTTCCAAGGCAGGTTTGCAGTGTTGTGCATCTGCTTAAAATAGCTCACGAGGGAGATGTTAGGTGTACTGACTGAAGAAAAAGAAAGAAAAGAAAAAAGTAACAAGATAATAGAGTAGTATTTAAAGTTTTAGGTCAGCTTGGGTTTGTTAGATTTGGTTCTGTGTAAATTGAAAAAAAAAAGAGTCACTTTTCAAAGCTCCATAGCTGAAAGTTTGCTACATATATTATTTTTCTCAACAACAACTTTTATTTATATGCTATAAAAATATATACTGTACTGATTCTTAAATGTTTCTTTTTGGGGGAATAGATAGAAACGGCTCTTTAAAATATATTTGTACAATCAGTTATTAGATAAATATACTGAATGTTGCACGGTATAGAAATTCTAAATAAAGCCATTAAGCACAACTGATTCATGTAAGCGAATAAGCAAGATTGTGTTGAATCTATTTTCCTTCTACACAAAACACACAAAAAAACAAGCAAGACAAATCATTGAAACGCTTTGGTTAATGCATTTGGAAGAGTTAAAAGCTTAAAATGGACCAGAAAAAATAGCATTTGTCACTGCTTTAACATTTTGAATGCTATCATCAATCCTCTGATTTTACTGAAATCTTGCATTGTAAACGCAACAAACAGAATTATTTAAATTCATCTGGTTTTCTCTTGTGCTAAAGCACGCGCATTTCTCGGAAGGTTTCGGCATAAACTTTGGACCCAGACAATGCACAGAATGCACAAAACCAATATTGTTCAAAGGGACCGTTTCCAGGTTTTGGTCAGTGATAACCATGCTAAAAGTGCCATTCATCTTTTTGTTCCATTCGGTTGGTTGGAGAAAATGGCCTGCATTCTGGTCCTTGAGTCCATAAAACGTCTCTCTTTGTCAGGAAGCAAAATCGATGCAAATTAATCTTTTATCTATTTCCCTGTGAATAATTAAACGTCTTTCTACTTTTGTCTGCGCCTACTTGCCAAAACAAAATCAAAAAGGTAGAGAATGTGGGCATTTATTAGCTGGCTGGAGGAGTGAGTTGACCCTTCTCTCCAGTCACAAAGAAGCTTTTATTGAGGCAGCACATTGTATGGAGTGAGTTTATTCCCTTTTGACTGACCAGCACTGCGGGACACCCACCACGTGTTATCGGTGCCTCAGCCAAACCGGGACTATTTACCCCCATGAAAGGCAGGCTAAACAAACCACGAAATCCATGGCCATGACCCATTCTCCTCTGTTGCTCTCTAGGACACCATGACAGACAAGATAGCAGAAGACACCGAACTTATGAAGCCATTATCGAAGGTCTACGCATTCATGTTCTTCAGTGACAGTACCTGGGTTTGAAAGTGGGGTCTTACAGTGCCTTTCATCTTATTTTGGGCCAAACAGTGGTGGAGGAGATGGGCTGTTTCTTTCAAAACACCATGAACTCATGGGATAAAATAAACTCCTGTAAGATCAGAGCAACAAAGGCTCTGCTGGATAGAAGAGACAAACACTCCCATTAGTCGTTCCTCTCTCCTTTTGAGGGGTTTCAGCACAGAGATCACTGCTGTAGTGTTTACACTGGGAATACTGTAAAGCCTGAGGGGTGGGGGTGATGACAAGAAGACAATTCAACACTATTTTCATAAACACATCAACAATCAGCATTGGAGAACTTATAGGTAGCACATGCACAAAATAAGCATTTTTGCTGACAAATCATCACTCCATGCCACTCCACGCAGCCTTAGAGTCTGTATCCCAAACCTAAATGGACTCTCTGTCATCTACATTGACTCCCCCCCCCAGCTCAAGCCCCCTGCGAATGGCTGACCCCGCACCCCTCGGCCTCTGGCCTCTCCTGCCCAGGGAGGCTGCAGTCGAGCTGGGGCCTTTGCTCATTAGTGTGCCCACCTGGAGCCCAGTGGGCAGCCTACGGGGTCCAGGCCCTTGATCTGTGGGCTATGAGCAACATTGTGACACAAGGTCCGATTGGAGCCAACAGACCAGCCAAGAAAACACAACACAACAGCATGGATGCCTCCACAGCATAGCTCCAGCCAATTACTTTAATGATCCCTGTGATGCTTTTTCCTCTCACATTCTTCACTGTTCTGAGAGCAACTCATTATAAGGTTAACAGTTTCAACTTTTGTATTTTGTTTCCAGTCGAAGCCTCCCACATCATGTCAAACTCCATAACCTGCAAGCTTACTATTGTTGTTTTGATGATGATGATGATGATGATGGGTAGAACTGTTATCAGGATTGCTGGTATTTAGTATCATGGTAATTTTGTGTAAAAGGTTAACATCAGTGTTGTTTTTAGTGTGCTTACATGAGAATGATATATTATGGTGGGCCGAATCCCTACAAAAGTTAGCATTTTAGCACTTCCAGTTCCATCATCCGTAAGTCAACCAAAAATGTTTTGGTTAAATGCCTGAAAGAAGGTCTGTTGATATATTGTTGACATATTTTCACATTTTATTCATCAACATAAAAATATCTGAAACATCAGTAATACCCGTGTGATTTTGTATGTTTTCTCTCGCCTTGACTTTAGCACCTCTTCTTACTTTGAGATCGCTCTGAGGTTAAATACAGATTTTAAATCATAAGATATAGTTTAGTTATGATACTGTTTTTGAAATCAAATCTTTGCATAGCTATGACAGGAAACACTGGCATCTAACAATGCCTTGGACAAAACAGTTATTCTTAAAAAATATAGCATATACATAAATCCAAATAGGAAATAAAACAGTCAATGAATAGGCATGTGTCATATACTCTGTCCTAAACTCCTGAAACATTGGTGTCTCATATTAGGAAAGAAATCAATTAAAACAGTGTATGTGTGTGAAAATATTCAGATGTAACCCCCTCTGTAATTGTTAACATTTTACAAGCACAAATAAATGAAATTACAAAATTTAATTACACGTTTTATCTCGGTAGATTACAGTTACATTTACTTTGAAATTAAATTATGTAATTCCTTTACATGTAACTATAGTTACTCCCCAACAGATGTTTTATAAGTAATGCTTCAAAGCATAGCAAGCCTTAGACCTTCACAGACAGAGCTGTAACTTTCTAAGGATTTGTAATCAATAAGTGAATAAAAGTAGTTAATCAATAAATTGAACGTGTTTTAGTACATTTATAAGAGCTTTTTGAAAACTATGTTACTCATTCTTTGAGGGAAGTGTTTTTTTCTTTCTTTTAAATAAAGAGTTGTTTAATGTGGTGTTGTTTTTTTATAACCAAACATATAGATTTTTCCTTCTGCAAATTGTATTATTGCTTAAGACTGACTTTTTTTGAAGTTGTGATTTCAAAAGTAGTGTTCATTTCTGGATTTTCATGATGAACAAAAAGTCTTAAGACGTTTTTTGCATAACATTAGTTGGTCACAGAGCTTGATTCCAATAATCCAAAAGCAGATGGAAAAGTCCTATTGGGATTCTTTGGAGAGAACCAGGGTGATGCTAACTTCTGGGTTGGCCATCAAAAATACATAATCACTGCAGCACTGTATTGAAGAATAATTTTGATACTAACAACAATTTTAAGAATATTGATTTATATTTAGCAAATTTAAACGATTGACACACAAATCTAAAAATACCAGAAAACAAATCATAACACATTCAAAGAATTAATAAAATACTTTGGTTACTTATGCTGTTACTAAGATTTTTTTTTTTTTTCATTTCAATTAACCTTATTATTTTTTATCATCTACAAAATAGCAGAGTAGGTCTCAAGAAAACATTGTATTATTTTGATGGTCTCCTTTAGTAACTTTCCAAATGCATATATATATACTTTGTAACATTTATGGAAAATCCAAACTTATGTTCGTTTAATTATGATTTTGTAATAAAAAAAGCAATATGATACCCATAGTTTATTTGGTTTTTATATCAAGATATATGATAGGGACATTAAAATGCATGACATAACATAATTACTTATATCCTGCAGACATATATTATATCCAAATTAGGTCTTCAAAATTTATAATACTGCTGAAACATTACAAAAATGCAAACACACTAAATCAACAGGGCCTTTAATAAAGACAAATAGTTCCCAATCAATTCTGCATCTGCATCTGCATTCATCCACTTTATAGCCTACAATTGTGCCACTTTGTACAAGCAGTGCATATCTATTCCATCCACTGCACTCAAAATCAGCTCTTACTATCTGGTTTTACCCTAGTTAACCTCTCTTCAGAGTAGGGAAGGCGCCTTAATGAACAGATGCTAACAGTAGCTCTACACTCTCTCTCCTCCTAACTAACTACATGATGACAGATTTGAATTGAAAGTAACAGCGGGGAGGAGACAATGGTGCATTTAGAAGAGCTCATGAAGCTCTCGGTCTGTTTGATGACTAAGCATGGCCTCAGGTGAAGCTCCCCGTCGACACCTCTGGGCCGTGTGCTCTCTTAGCCTCAACCCACTGAGACAGGAGCACAGCGCCTAGCTAACACTGATTAGCAATAAGTGATCCTTCAATACAGCCTAGACCCGCATAGACAAAACTGTTCTTTTCTCTGTGTATGTAATCAAGTTAAACAATAAAACAAATGTGTTTTGACTTGGGCTTTAAATATTTAACATTCACCGTTTTGAGCTTCCAGAAAAGCTATGCTAGTCAAAATTATAATGAGTGGAAAGCCTTCTTATTCAGCTGAGCCAACAGTTCAAAGGAGTTTAGCCGAATTTACCTTCAGGCACCTGCCACGGCCCAGCAGGGCACAAAGTGGTCCATGAAAAATCCCCACTGACATCACTTATTTACATACTCACTCGTCACAATCTGAGACATACCTGAAGTGATGGTATTTTTCAGCTTTTAAAACAATTCAAGTCAATAGGTCTTCAAACTGAATGGTTCTCTCTCAATGGGTCATCTCTAGTTCAGTGAATTTCTCCATTGTTTCAAAACGGCTGAAAAAGCCTTCGGGATGATTGAGCCTTCACGCTCCTTTAGCTAGATTAAAGCTAATAATCTTTAAATAACGAGAATTTCCCATCTGCTTATAAGTTTGCTGCAGCCATATTTTTTAGCATTGCTATTTATTTTGACTCTTTATTTTGAAAATGTTGTGCCAAAAGAGGACAAAAGTGTCTAGATTTGGTTTATTTAGATTTTTTTAAGTTGAAAAAGTAAGCTGAAATTTCTTTCACCATTTACTCACCCTTATGTCATTCCAAACCAAACAGCTGACGGCAGCCATTGACTTACACAGCATTGGAAAAAAGTACTATAGAAGTCAACAGTTTGGTTGCCCACGTTCTTCAAAATATCATCTTCTTTTGCATTCATCAGAAGAAAATAATTCATAAAGGTTTGGAATGACAAGACGGATGACAGAATATGCGTTTTTGATTGAACTATGCCTTTAACAAATAATGTGACAGTTGTTTCTTTGAGCCTGATAGTCATGAACAGGGCTGTGCAGGTCTCTCCTGGCTCAGTGATGTTGTTGGACGACGCTGGTGAGAGTGTCTAATGCCTGAATTGATTTAACAGTGTGCGGTTGGAAAGCAGTTCTAGAGCACAGCAGGTTTTCAGGCTTCTAGCGGCTCCACTCCTAATTGCGCTCAGTCAAATGTCTGACTAAGCCTAAATCATCCTGGGTAATCATTTCCTTTGGGATACAGGGCCAAGAGAAAGACTGTTTCTCATATGCACTGAATTTATAGTGCACAAAAAACAATGTGCGTTATCAACTGACCTAGGTTTTTCTTGTGTATTTATAGCATGTAAAAGATGACCGACAACTTAAAAATCCCATATACTCTGAAAAAAGATGCGGAGAAGTATATCGATTAAAAAAGGTGCAAAGGTCTTCACTGTCAGCGTGGGCATATTTAATTAAAAAGAAGAGAGTTACACTACTGTGGCGGGCTTAGGTCCCTGTTGTTGAGTATATTAAAGTAAAGGGTAGGAGACCTGCCTACCTTCCTGGGAAAGTGCGCAAGCCAATAATGTGTTGCTTTACCTCCTGCTGCATGAGTGATTTGGGAGATTCCTGTGCTAGAGCGGAGCGTCAAGTCCCTAGCGTGCTTTGATTGCCTTTGGCTAGTCTGTAACACAATACAATATGCACACACACTCTCATATATAATTTAGTTTTGTTTCATTTGTTTCAGGGTCAAAGCACTTTTGATATGGTTTTGATAGAGGACAATGAGATTTTGGCACTTCTGACTTACAGTAAGAGCCAACTGAAGATCTGACGAGATGATATCGAAAGACCTTTGGAAGACACCAGAATGGATTTGACGGTAGAGTTAGTGAAATCCAAACAAAACAGAAGGATAATACAGGGGAAAAAAGTTTATTAAACAACTGTTGAGCTCTGACTCTTAGTACATGGAACAAAACAGGCTACACAAGTGAAAAATGAAGTTTGGGGGTAGGCTATTCATTTATGATTTGAATCAACTTCCTGATCTTTTCTTTTTCTTTTTTTAGTCAAAAAATATATTATCATCGACATATCAGATGCAAACGTCAATGGATAATGTCAGATCAAATGTTTGTAATTATTTTATTTATAAAGGTGTTACTTTCAAATGTAACATTAAATGATTAGAAATGATTCGATTTTCAAACTAATTTTTAGCCTTAAATGCCACTACCATCAACCAGAAACATGAATCAAATTTAGCTATTAATATGGCTAACTATGAACACTACATACTTGAAATATTAAAATATCTAAATGTACCAGATAATTTATGTAAAAATTTGTGACAGAAAAAAAAGAACAAAAATAAATAAATCAAAATCAGTAAAAATATTAAAATATACTTACATACATATAGACAAATTATATATAATTAAAAAAAAAACTTAATTTTTTCAAGTATAATCACTCTGGTTGTTAATTTCACACACACACACACACACACACACACACACACACACACACACACACACACAGATATATATATATATATATATATATATATATATATATATATATATATATATATATATATATATATATATATATATATATATATATATATATATATATATATATATATATATATATATATATATATATATATATATATATATATATATATATATATATATATATATTAATCTTGTATAACAAAATTACGTTTGTTTGCCAGGAATTAATTAAGCTGCTTCAACACCAGGATTTTGTCTTGTGTATGGGTGGTTATAAATGGACTCCAGTGCTTGCCAGGACACATGGATACACTTACTCATTTACTGGCAGACTACTGTTAATACATCACTTGTCCATGTCAGGCTAAACAGAGTACAGAGCACGAATCTCCCAGCATTTGCAAAGCACTATCTTTAAATGTTCTATATTATGTATATGCATTATTTTTATTTTTCTCTGGTGTTGGTGCACATGACCACACAGTCTCTACAGCTGCAAAACAACTTTTAAAGACGTGCAATTAATAATAACAGATAATCTGCATGAATCACACTAATACACCCCAGTTATGTGTGTGTGTGGGAAAAGATGGAAGAGAAAGAGAGACTGTTAGATAGTGTGTCAGGAAGGGCTGATCTCACCATGACCCTACAGGGCATCAGAACACTGTGAGTAGAATTCACACCAGCTAAACAGCAAACACAGGCTGTGAGAACCCTTCTCTCACTGTACAGGATGAATTCTTCACCTGCAAAATATACCCACCATGACAAGCAGCTGTCAACTGAAACGTTGCCCCTACATTCCTTTCAGAATGTTTACACCATACTAGCAACAGTATATACGGGATTCGTGGATAACTGAGATACGGTAAATCAGTTCGTTCAACTCAACGTGGGAGTGATTTTTACAAAAACATGTTGTAGTACCAAACATTTTGGATGTTATTTTAAAAAGTATCACTAAGGGAACAGGTCGGGAAAAACAATGACATTCCAATGAAGGTCGCACATGTGCTTTCATGCCAGGAGAAACATCCCAACACAATCAGTGATGAGTGCACCAGTCCTCCATGCCTGATGCAGCACAGACGACTGGAAATGCCAGGAATGCTAGACTCCAGCCCCATGGGAGACCATGTTCCACTTATTGGCTACCAGTGTCCGCATCCACAGGAACAATGTCAGAGATGAGTTCCCACACAATAGGAAACAGGACATTTATGATGCTGATACGGTGAAAAAAATAAAAGGGTCTCATTCCCGAGCCATAGAGCTCCCTGTATCCCCGTCTGACACCCCAGGATCGGGCTGCTCAGATAGACACCTCCACATTTTTGAGAGGTGGACATGGAGAGAGTTTAAAGGGAGACTCCTCCTGTCCCATTTGGTTGATTTAAATGGTATGTTATTAGCTTTCCTAGGCATTGTCTCTCAGATGTGATCACTTTCTCTATATGAAAGCCTGCATTTTTACTGTCCACCAGTCTCAATGAAACAAGGGTTCCTATGTAGTAATATAGTAACAGTTCGACAAATGACAGATTTAAGACAGTTGCATCTCATATTTGTAAATATTTGATTGATATTAATTAATAAACAGCCTCTCTGACATTTATCTGAAAGTGTTTACTGATACAGCTTAGAAATAGGTATTTTGTGGGATGCAATGCATGGCAAACAAATCACTTACTTGAGAATGACTGAACTTCTGGGTCATACTCAGAACATACTGTGTTTGCAATGCAGAAAACCAGAGTAATCCAAGCATACAGCTTTACTGAAATAGCAGTTGCATTGTGTGTTAGACAACATTTATTTTAAAGGAATAGTTCACCAAAAAATCATTTACCAACACTTTGACTTTTACTTTCTTTCTGTGGAACACATAAGACTTTTTAAAGTGTTGTTTTGTTCTTTGCTAAATTTACAGTTAGTTTAGATCTCTTAGGTTCCTGTGAGAACTAAAATATCAAAGGGCCGGATAACATTGCAATTAATAATTAACAGACTAATAAATAAAATCAGCCACAACCTGTAGAAATTTAAGTCCTTCCAATGAAACCATAATTTCTGGTTTATGAAAGAAAAAAAAAAAAAGAAGAAAAAGATTGTTCAATATATTATTAATATTATTAACACTAGACATAAATTAGTTTGTTTTGTTTTAAAATATTGATTACTTGGTATCAAGCTAACTATCTAAAATGAAGTAACATTTCTAAAAATGGGCAATTATAGTAATTTATTTTGCACAAAAAACTTTTTTTTTTTTAACTTTTTGTTTTTTAATCAGAAAGATGAAGCCCACAAAATTGAGCTGTTATGTTATTTATCTTAGATTTCCCATTGATCTCTATGTTATTAATCAACACTCATTACTATTTTTGTCTAATGATATCTAAAGTATAACAAAATCTAAATCTTTCTGAGGATCCTCTGGAATAGAAACTATACCCTTGTGGCCCCGGTTGGGATTCACTGCTGTAAATCTGCAGTATTTACACCAAGCTAGGAATGATTTGGTGTAGATTGCCACCTTCTGGTGGCTAATGATAAGTGCTGCAGTGAGAGAAACGGAGATGCCAGTGCGTTGCCAAGTCCAAAAAAAAAAAAAAAACCTTATATATATATATAATATATATATATATATATATTAGGCAGAGGTTAACTTACTGGTGCACACAACTGTAGATTAGCAGGTTATTTATGCGAATAATATTTGTGCGTCATTTCTAAAAGAACTAACTAAAAGAATTAAAAAAAAACTCATTGTACTCAGTTTGAACTGTTATTTTAGCCTTGATTTTGCTAGGCGATGATCCTTGTTAATGAAGTTATGCACTGTTTTCCTTTTTAGACACCCTTTGATACTCTTCATTCACTCAGGCCGCTAGTTAGCCCCGGCAACTCTAATCAGCTGAATATATCTGTCCTCTTGGAATAGCCTTTGTGCTTGAACCCCACATTCTAATTAGAACCATCTTCCACTTCTCTTTGGAGTTTTCTTTAAATAACGAGGGGGGAAACAGCCATTTAACAAGTGCGCAGCATTCTCTAGATCTCTGGAAGTTTACCCACATCTGCACCGCTCCCTAACCCTCGCAATAGAGCAGGTCAACCAGAGGGTTAGGGGTCAGCACTTATCCTATTGTGCGGCAGAGCCAACATGAATCTCTGTGCGACACCGTAGGAGCGGGGCGGTTCAGGTTCAGGAATGAGAAATGAACAAGAGCGCTTCTTCGACACGGTTTGCCACTCTGAACGCTGAAAGGAGGAATTCTAATTAGGAGGAAAACATGTAGTCGCCAGGCTTTGTAGGCCTTTTGTGCGTTATCAATGATGAAGGAACAAAACAAGAAAACAAACAGAGGCTGGGACTTCGCAGGTGTGCAAAGACCAATGCGAGATCTGATGAAAGGTATACCAGGGATCGTCAGCAGGAAGAGGTCGGATCTGTCGGGAACATCACAACAGGGCTGGTTAAACAAGGAGCAGGTCAAGCCAAGGGTCTGGTTGATTATCTTAAAACGCCTCTCTCCTACTCACCCTCATCATCGAACGCCCTGGCCTCTCTAATTAACCTGATTCCCACAATCCACTGCCCTGTGACCACCCTTGCTGCTGGAAAATGGGCAGCATAGGTGACAGAACACTGCCCGAGCCAAAGGAGTGCCAAAGAATGTATTCTTCTAATGGCTCTGAATAGCAGCAAAACAGGCAGATCAGCATAATGGTCATGCACCCCTCCCACACATTCAGTCACACACCCTCTCCCCTCCTCCTCCTCCTCATCCAAACCTTGATTAACCTCCTCTTTCCCTCCCATGCACATTCACACAGGCACAATGTGCCTCAGAGGCCCTGACAGATGGGGCCAGGGCTGTTTCATGGCGGTTTCATGGGCAGCCTGGTTTGGTACTGTGTTGTCAGGCCAATGAATTGATTCCGACCACTACAGAAGATCCTCTCTGCCAGAGTGTCACAATGGCGACGAGTGTGGGGAGCTGGGAGCAAGCTTGTGGAGGCATGGAGCCCTCACTCATGAATGATGGCCCTGCGAATGGCATTCCTTTTATTGGCATTCATACCTACTTCGCTCTCATGCCGCCCATCTAAAAACACGGAGCGCAATAGCGGAATTGCACTGCAGCAAAAATGCTGATCTTTCACAGAGACCTGCTTATTTTGTCGCACTTCCTCGCTCAGCCATTCCAAAACATGTCACGGGCCTCGTGTTAGTGTCAGCTTTATAAATCAAAGGCCATTTTGGTGACTTTTCACCATCCCCGTCCTTAAATTAATCTGAGTGTTCCGCCCACGGTGACCTTTGAGGTGACCCCGGACAACCGAGCCGGAGCGGAGGACAATCCCTCCTCAGACTGGACAACGGGAACATCACACTCCTGTCTCATTCCATCAGTGTCAGCCACCACGACCTGGTTAATGTTTCACCAGCCCTCCATTTGCTTCCCTCGCCTCGGAAAAGAAAAGGAGAGGAGAGCAGAGCAGGGTTGGTTAATCAAGGGGAAAATGGAAGGCAATCGATCGACAAACAAACCGGCTGGAGGGACAATGTAAAGAGACCGAGGAGATTCTTTCCTCTGTGTATCTGCAGCACATTAATTTATCACAGTCCATTAGAACCGCAGCAAAGCATGAGGGCGCTGGATGTTTGGAGTTAAATGGTCTGTGGACAAACTGCACGCAATAGTTCATCAAAATTGAACATTAAGTCGCTTACTCATCAATCATGTTCGTTTAAACCGAAAGTGGAAATATTAAATAATGTTATGGTTGAATTTTCCATCCAGCTGAACTGTAAGCAAAAAGCACCATAAAAGTGACTTAAACATCTCGTCCCAAGCCTTCTGAATTCAAATAATTCTGTAAACTGTCTGTATTGAATGCTAAGAGTCTTTGAGCTAAATTCAAGTCAGTCCAATTCCTCAATGAATCATTCAGACCAGTTTTGTGAACTATACTATCGACGGACTCACTGAAAAGATCAGTCAAAAGAATGGTTTGAAGAAGATTTTCAGTGAGTAAAAACATTTATGATACATTTAAGGTGATTTTATGTCATTTTATGGCAACAACCCCAGTCTTCATTCACTTTCATTATACTGAGTGTCAATTATATAATGACAAAAAGTAAAGATTAAGTTTATTTTAGTACAACATGCAAATGGTGACATAAAAAATAAAAAATATTGTGCTGAAATGGTTTTACATTCAGTTAAGAACTTTCCCGTGCATTTTGGCAAGACATCATGAGATGAGAAAGGCCTCATGAGGAACTTTTAGAAAAGACGCTTCTGCTCTGTTGGTTCGAAAAAGTAATTTGAATCTTTTATACTTGTCAACAGTTTGTCTACAGTGTGACCGCAAATGATTCATAGACATAACGGAATTCGTTTTTGTTTCACTGTTTTCCATATTAAGTGGTCCCATCAGGACACCATGGACTGCGCATTGTGACCGAAGACCAACCCACAGAGTTTCACATTCTGTCCCCCAGAACTGTACTCCTCACAGCGTGTTAGCATGCACAAAAGGGAATCTGAAGAACCTACAGGTAGGGCATTGCTAACCAAAGGGCGACACACATACATAACCAACTGACAAGGCGCTGTATTTGCTCGGCTCACTCTCTTTTGTACCTCTGGAGTCTGCATAGCAATGGCAAGTACATTTACATGCTTTAGAATGCATTGGGGAGAAGGCTGTGGTGTGTATTGTTGAGTGGCCAGGTCCAAAAAGAAAGAGCACACGGTAGAGAAAACAGGGAGCTGACAAAAGACTTGAATGAGAATCAATTAATTTTCATTTAGCGCAACAATCAAAGGGCTGGCATTAGCATGTGTGAGGCTCATTTGATGGTGGCAGGAGGCAAGGCGGGAGAGCTCAGGCCCACATTAAGGTAATGACAGGGTCAGGCCTGCCCGGCCTCTCTTCCATTAGCACCCCAGTGTTCTCAAGCGTAATCACAAAACCCCAGTGTGGCAGGGCAGATGATTAACCATTAGCAGATTCCAGTGCCACTGAAGTCATTGTGTACATGACAGGGAAAATGAATCTATGGGTACGATTCCGAGGGATTACATACTGTGTTAGACACTTGCAGTGTTTGACAGATGAGGTATGTTTGTATTAGAGCATTTTGGAGTACAGTGGACTTTTGCCAGAGAATTTATAGGATAAAGTGTGTTTTTACAGTTTTTTTCAATCGCTAACAAGCGCTTAACCATACTTCAGATACTTTTTCTAAACTCTTAACACAGACTCACACCTACAAAACACAATTGGCCAAATGGATAATTTCCTTCTCAAAAACACATTTTGTTAAATATATACTAAATCTTCATTTCAGAATAGAACACATCTTTCTCTGCACACACCAACTTTACCAAAACACTGGAAATCTGACTCAAAATTAAATTATTCTGTCAAAGAATAACACTTGTTTTCACCTCAAAAGGTACATGCAGTCAATCAAAGTACACCAGGTTTCAAAATACTGGCTATTGTTGACATTACAAAAACTGCATAGACTTTTCAGTCTCAGTTTTACAGGTATTTGCATGCAGAACATGCAATTCACTGTTTTACACTAAATTTCTTGGTTAGGAACTGCATGTCCAAAAGCTATTTTTTTCCTTTACTGTTTACTGCAGGAGGTACAGTAGAAACACGGTATGATAGAACAGAAAAGGTTTGACAGTATTGCTTACAGTGAAAAAAATATCCATAAAACACATAAGAGCATTCTGAACAAAAAAACAACAACAGCAAAAAGGCCAGAATAAAAAAAAGGGGCGGGGAGGTAAAATAAAAACAATCTCTCACTGCTCCTCTCACTGCTCCTGCTCCTCTCACTGCTCCTGCTCCTCTCACTGCCCCTGCTCCTCTCACTGCATCTCTCACTGCTCCTGCTCCTCTCACTGCTCCTCTCACTGCTCCTGCTCCTCTCACTGCCCCTGCTCCTCTCACTGCTCCTCTCACTGCTCCTGCTCCTCTCACTGCTCCTCTCACTGCTCCTGCTCCTCTCACTGCTCCTGCTCCTCTCACTGCTCCTGCTCCTCTCACTGCATCTCTCACTGCTCCTGCTCCTCTCACTGCTCCTCTCACTGCTCCTGCTCCTCTCACTGCTCCTCTCACTGCTCCTGCTCCTCTCACTGCTCCTGCTCCTCTCACTGCTCCTGCTCCTCTCACTGCTCCTGCTCCTCTCACTGCTCCTCTCACTGCTCCTGCTCCTCTCACTGCTCCTCTCACTGCTCCTGCTCCTCTCACTGCCCCTGCTCCTCTCACTGCATCTCTCACTGCTCCTGCTCCTCTCACTGCTCCTCTCACTGCTCCTGCTCCTCTCACTGCTCCTGCTC
>NC_068395.1:20487252-20513918 GCF_023724105.1 Carassius gibelio
CTAATGGTCTTCATGGCCACTTGGCAGGAGGCCACAGTCTGAATTAGCTGATGACAGATTCGGTTAATGATACATGCTGTGGCCATGTGAAGAAATTAGTTTTTATGCCAATATGGCAAGAGGAAGGATAAGGTAGAATGGGTCCTGTGAAGCATGAACCAGTCACCCCTGAAGAGACGAGAGCAGTGTCCATTCATGAAGCCCAATCGATAGCGCTCTGTGATTAGTCACCTGCTAAATAGTGGCCACCCCGAGGACATGAGCTTCTCATCACCAGAGAGATGAGTTAGAAAGGGTTCAGTACCACTATGAGATCAGCAAATGTCAGCCAGGTCCCAGTCAGGATCTATTCCACTTTACTGATCACTGAAGCAATATGGCAGCTAATCAAAGGCTGTTTCATGAAAAGAGCTCTTGGCCATATGCTTTTATGATGGATCCAGAACTTGAGTTGTGAAATACTGTTAGAACCACTCCTCTGGGTGAAGTGTTGTGATTATGCTGCCTTCTAAGACGCATTGTTTTAGCCACACAATAAGGCAGCATCCCATCCGTCACACATATTAAAATTCCAATTTATTTTGATGAGCTTATGAAAAGAGCCCACCAAGCTAACAATAACTTTTTTATGATGCTTTATATTTTGAAGTACTTATATTTATAGTTTGAAGTACTGCACTCGTTAGCATGGAATGCCCCTGCTGGTGGATGTTATAATTACACAACATCAACCAGCTATTATATTATATTATATTATATTATATTATATTATATTATATTATATTATATTATATTATATTATATTATATTATATTATATTATATTATATTATATTATGTACAGTTTGTATAAAATAACTTCAAATGCACACCAATGCTGTATGTATTTGATCAAAAATACAGTATGAAAACCTTTAATATTATGAAATATTATTACATTTGAAAGTAACTGCTTCCTATTTTAATATATTTAAAAATGTAATTTATTCCTGTGATGCCAGGCTGAATTTCTAGCCGCCATTTCTCCAGTCTTCAGGGTCATATGATTTTCAAAAAACAGTTGAAGGAAATGTGATTTTTTTTTTCATGATTTGCATGATTTTGATAAATAGAAACAGCATTTATAATAATAATAATAAGACATTTAAAATGGACATTTAAAATGGTTTTATAATATAAATCTTTTAAAATGTTTTGAAACAAAATATCTTTAGTGTCAATTAAATTGTAAAAAAAAAAAAAAAAAAAATATTTTTTGTGAACTTAGTCTTATTGACTTACAAACTTATGAATAATGGTATGTTTATATATTTTTACACATTGAATCATAAATGAATGTAGAATTAGTGGCCAGTATTGTTAATACTAATACAATACTAATACAATAGTTTCAGTCCGTCACATTTTCCCATCCAGCGCCATGTCGTTTAATTAGCAAATGCATTTGCGCCCATTTATGACCCATGGGCATGCTGGTCTAAAAAAAAAAAAAAAAGAGATGTGTTCAGGCGCATTGCTATTTTAAGGAGCTGAAAATAGACTGCGCCAAACCTGGTCTAAAGTCGGTAGAAAATGCACCTCTGGGCGGTCCCACAGTGCGCGTTGACTTTGCTTATTACACAAAGGGATGCGCATCATACAAACATGCCAAATATTAAAAACAAAAGGATTACAGTGTAAAAGAATATTATTGTGTTGGCTACAGAAATATAAAAATGTAATGATGGATACTCATTGTGTATATTAAAATTAGGCTATGTCAGGGCAAACAAACACTGGATCCAGTTGCGAATGAACAAAGCCTTTATTTGAATGTTCAAGAGAGCAAAGAAGCCAGATGGTGGGAAACAAGTCTCTCAGTTGGCAGTCACTCCTTGGCAGCCCAGGGACTGCAGTGGGCATAACCTCGAAGACAGGAACCGAAACAGGAAACAGCGAAGGCGACACGCCAACTCGAAACCATAAATCCAAGCACAAGCACTATGGCAGGAAACTTCAACAAACTGGACTAGATGGCACTGCAAGGAGCGAGAATGACAGAGAACAGTAACAAACGATCTGATACTAGACAAGACAAACACAGGACTATAAGTAGGCCCACAGAAACAAGACCAGTCCAGACTGACTGAATAAGCTGGTTCCCCATCTACGATTCGCGGTGGTGGGGGAACTGGTGTAGGCGGATTAATAGCAGAACGAATGAGGGGCTTAATTTTGGAAACATGGAACACAGGATGAATTCTCCGGTACGCCAGAGTAAGTTTAAGGTGGACCGTCACCGGACTAAGGATCTTGGTGACGGTAAATGGTCCAATAAATTTGGGAGCTAATTTTCTACAAACGGAGCAGAGAGGAAGATCAGTAGATGAAAGCCACACTTTTTGACCAACGACGTAGACGGGAGGCTTCAACCATTGGCGATCGGCGTGGGCCTTGGTGCGGAACCCCACCTGGAGAAGTCACCATGGCTGTTCTCCAGATGTCCCTGCACCTCTGGATGAATTCATGAGCAGAGGGGACCACAACTTCGGATTCCAAACTGGGAAAAATAAGTGGCTGGTACCCTAAACTACACTCAAACGGAGATAGTCCCGTGGACAACACTGGTAATGAGTTATGCACATACTCAACTCAAAAGATCTGCTGGCTCCAAGAGGACGGATTCTGTGATGCCAAACATCGCAACCCTCTTTCCAACTCTTGGTTGGCCCTCTCCATCTGACCATTACTCTGGGGGTGGAAACCCGAGGAAAGACTAACACTCTCCCCCAACAACCAACAAAACGTTCTCCAAAATTTGGATATAAACTGGGAACCCCTGTCAGAGACCACATTCATTGGGAGGCCATGAATACGAAAAACGTGGTCAATGACAGCAACCGCTGTTTCTCTGGCAGAATGTAATTTGGGCAGAGGGATGAAATGAGTAGCCTTCAAGAACCTGTCCACCACGGTTAAAACTACCATGTTACCCTGGGAGGCAGGGAGGCCTGTGACGAAATCTAGCACAATGTGTGACCAGGGTCTCGAAGGACCTGACAACAGCTGAAGGAGACCCGCTGGGGGTCGGGCAGAACTCTTACAACTAGCGCAGACAAGCAAGTCAAACACAACTATTTAAAAAGATTCAAACATTCACTGATGCTCCAGAAGGAAACAAGATGCATTAAGAGCTGGGGGGGGGGGGGGGGGGGGGTGAAAACTTTTGAACATGATGAAGATGGCCAAATTTGTCTTATTTTGTTGAAATATATTTTTTTTCCATTTAGTTCTGCCCTTTGTAAGCAACAGAAAATACTTGTATGTTTCCCGGTACACAAATTAAGTACAACTTACCTTGATCTTCCAATTCCAAAAGTTTTCATCTTATTATCTTATCTTATTGCATCTTGTTTCCTTCTGGAGCATCAGTGAATGTTTGAATCTTTTTTTAATAATTGTGTTGGAGTGCCTCAAATGTCCTCAGTCAGAAAATATGCATCTCAAAATCATAAAGTCACTGCTGGAAAGATATGCAAAGATGCTGGAAAACTGAAGAATCTGCAGGACCTTAAAGAATTTTCTGAAGAACGCTGCTCAGTTTAACTGTTCAGAACAAACAAGGGACTCATGCACAACCATCACAAAACAGAAAGACAGTCGAGGATCATCAGGTAACAGAACACAGTATTAAGAACCAAGGGTTCCCAAACTTTTGAGGGGGTTATTTTAATAATTTCAGCCATTTTTTTGTCTTGTGGACTAAATGTTAATATATTTTATGTACAATATCTTACTCAGGACAGTACTAAATAAAAAATAACATGCATGTAGTATGATTTCTCTTATTTTTTGAAAATTACTCATATTTTCACAGATTCTGCAAGGGGTGCCCAAACTTTCGAGCCCCACTGCATGTCCGCACAGTAAATTAAGAAGAAAAGGAGTATTTTAGCATTAAAAAGATGAAGCACAATGCCTTATAATATGTACTGTAAATCAACCCTCCTCCACAGATAAGACAGCAACTCTCAAGGTCATGGATGGTTACAGAGAAACCAAGTCGTATGTACCCTTGAGCAAGGCACTTTACCCCAGCATGTCCCAGTGAATTGACCCTACAAGAACTGTACTGTACACTTTGAAGGGGTTATTTAATGGCATGTATACTGAATTAAAGTCACATTAGCAGTATATACATCATAAGCACTATGATATTAACATTTGGAATGTACAGAGTTTTAAATAGCTGTCTGGCGTGAGGAGACGCAGCGCACAACAGGAGAGCTGCTAAGCTTTATGTCTCGGTTTCATTTAGAGATTGATGTGTATTGATGTTAACTCCATTTAGGGAATGGCTTGTCTTATTATTATTGGTCATAATAGACATGAAGTGAGTCATAGGCTATGATTAAGGTTAAATGTTTAGGATTAAATATTTGGGAATCGTGGGTATTAGATAAGAATGTTTCCTTGTGGGAGGATTCATTTTCAAAATGTAAACGGGGCATGGGGATTTTAAATGTGATTGAAAGAACATGGTTACAGGCAGCAAGAGAAATGCCCTGTAATGGTTTGACTCATAATATTGTATTTCTTGCTGCAGCCTTGGACACTTACAATTTGCACATGCAGTGCCTCTTCTCAAAGGATACTTTCAGTGAGAGCTCAGCTGTGTTATTGTAGCACTTAGAATGACTTCTAGCAGTGATTTAACACAATGCGTATCATAAATAATGGATCGCTCATGCATGTCCAGCAGCTGATAAGAATTCATACGGGTTTGGAGTGACATGACAGAATTTCCTTTTATCTTCCTTTCCCCCATTATTTATTCGTATTTATTTAATATTGCTAATGCAAAGTTTATTAACTTTTTATGTATTTTTGCAATAACAATGTCAGTCTATTTTCTTTCTTTCTTTCTTTCTTTCAACCTTTTATTAATTCAGAACATCAATTGAAACTGAAAGCACTGGGAGGTAGGCCCTGTCACCTCAGTCAGGGAGTCTGAGGCCATGTCCACACATAGACGTGTATTTTTATAAACATAATTTTTCCTTCTTCCATTAAAAAAAAAAAAAAACACTGTCCACTACATTAAATGACTAAAATCATCTGGAGAGGGCGGGGTTAATGACCTGTACTGCAGCCAGTCACCAAGCGGGTGAACAAAGACCCCATAGCTTCACTTTTCAGGATGTGTGAGGCACATTTGCTGTCTACAACCAATTTCTTCAATTTCAATATCAGTTTCATATTGAATTGCTTATTTTTGGTATGGCTTGTTTTGTATTTCAGGAATACATGTATTATTGCACCATATTTACTTTGCAAATAACTTTCATTCATCACTATGGAGCACAATGTATAATGAACTCTTAGATAGAGAAATACTTAATATGATATTAAGACAGTGGTTTGTTTTAAATTTAGTATTGATTTGGATCATATGTTGTATTGATTTCTCGAGCAGAACAAGTGTGTGCTGCATAATGTACACCAAATTGAAGCCATGTTCGAAATCAAGGACATGACTGGATACCTTGATGTATAGTGCCACCTTCTTAAAAAAATGACAGTACTTATATTTTGCCAATGTACCGATTGATTCTGATACTGGCAATGAGCATTTGAGCAGCATTTTGTTTGTGTTGCTATGGTTATCTGTCCAGGTTATCTTTCCATGGTTATCTTTTTTATTTTATTTCTACTCCCAAAGATCTATTTTAGCCTGACTCCTTCAGACTTCGTACTTCTGCTAAATTTCATTTAGCTTCTGTACTCAGTCTGAAATAAAGACCTATCTCCCCGTTCCTCTTCAGGAACTCGAGCTGTATCGAGAACGTTTGGGGAACACCTCCAGCATGACATCTCTGAAAAACGTGTGTAATCAGTCCAATGGGTGGCGAGATGTCATAGGCGGGTGATGTCAGAGACTAGGCTCTGCTTTCTCGCTGTTAAGCGCTCCGCTCTCACCAGGCACGCTCCGAGGAGTGCGTCCATGAATGCGATCTTGTGGTTGCGGTTAAGGCACGGTGGCGACCGCGATACTGGGAATCGCACATGATCTGGTGAATGGGTCGGAGATGGCTCGTCCTATCTCCACCTGTGTTCACTAGATCTAGAGCTCGTCTCGAGGCTTGGAAGCAGGCGCTGAGGTTTCTTCACCCTCTGAGGCAACACGAAGCAAAACGTGTATTACATTGTTTCATTTTGATGTGAGTTTTTCTACACCAGACAGTGTTGACTCATCTGGTTGTTGACTTCATTTAATTTTGAGGAATAAAATTAAACATTTTTCTGACTATGTGAAGTTTGATGTACAGGGGCTTTTGTGATGTAATTTCTTGTGTGAGAACATGTGTTAACCTCTCTTCCTCTGAGGAGGTTGAGGCGGTCAGGGGCTGCTGGGTGGAGCAGTCCCAACTGTGTTCCAGCCCCTCGGGCTGGGGGTGTCGGATCTTCGTCTGGCCTTGCACTCTCACCCCACACTTTCACGACTCAACCACAGTGACGATTGGTTGATATTAGCTCAATCAGAGCAGATGACAGTTCGGCATCGAGGTGTCGTTCTCGCTCACATGAAAGAGCTTGAGGTTAAGACTTAAGACAGTCACGTATGTCACCTGCTCACTGCAGTCCTGAGAGTGAGAGAATGCTGGTCACTCACTGTCAAGCAGTCTCTGAGATTACTGGGTCTGATTGCAACTGCGTCCAACGTGAATGCTATTGGCCTGCTGTACACGAGACCCCTACAGTGGTTGCTCAAGACCAAGGGGTTAACCCAAAGGGGAAACCCACTTTGCAATGCTAAAGGTCACGTGGCAGTGCCTACATGCCTTAGACATGTGGAGAAAACCTTGGTTCTTGTCCCAGGACCCGGTGCTGGGAGCTCCTTGTCACCGCTCAATGCTAGAGATGGATGTATCCCTCATCGGCTGGGATGCGGTCATGAGTGGCCACCCTGCCCGCAGTCTGTGGAGTGGCTGCCATCCGACATGGCATATCATCTGCCCGAGGATGCTGGCCGTGCTTCGAGCACTGCATTACTTTCTCCCAGACCCAACAGGTCATCATGTGTTGCTGCACACCGACAACACAGCAGTGGTCTCTTACATCAACCACCAAGGAATTCTGCGCTCATACCGTTTATACAACTTAGCGTACCAGATCCTTGTGTGGTCCCTGGGTGAACTCCTGGGCATCTTAATATGGGAGTAGACATCCTGTTGAGGCAGGGGCCAAGGCCCGTGGAATTGCGGCTTCACACAGAGTTGGAGAGGTTGGCCAGACTCGGGTGGATCTGTTTGCAGCTCGAGAGACATAGCACTGTCCCCTCTGGCTCCCTCTGACTCATCCAGCTCCACTGGGGTGTACGCCATTGTACAGACCTGGCCAAGGCTTCATCTGTACATTTTTCCCCAATTGCTCTGCTCCCGGGAATTATGGAGAGAGTGCGCCGGGACGGGACGGGTATATTCCTGGGCCTGATTTCTCTTTTTGAATGCACTCCATGGGAGGTTCCCGTCAGGAGAGAACTCCTCCCGCAGGCGGAGGGTGCGCCCCCGCATGGAGCTTATAGGCTGTAGGTGTGGTCTCTGAGGAGGCACAAATCTTAGCTTCCGGTCTCTCAACCGAGGCAGAAACCCTCTGGTTACATGTTTCCTCCATGGTGCGCTGAGGCTGAGGCCTCTGGCCAGAAGAAGCTTATGCTAATCAGTGATCAGGATGCTATCCTAAGCCTCAAGTCCTCTGATCTCCCCTCTCTAGAGTTCCTGAAGAAGAACGTCTAAGTTTATGTAGGTAACCCTGGTTCCTCGAAGGAATGAGACGCTGTGTCACAGTGTCACACTTCCCGCATCTCTGGCCGGCGCTTGCTTCATCCTTTGAGGCTGGTTGTCGGCTTCGTCTCTGACGTCACCCACCTTCGTCTCTGACGTCACCCACCTATGACGTCTCGCCCATCCATTGGACTGATTACACATGTTATTCAGAGACGTCATGTTGGAGGCATTTCCCAAATGTTCTCGATGCAGCATCTCATTCCTTCAAGGAACTAGGGTTACATACGTAACTTTAGACGTTTTCCCCTTGTCATGATTCTGCCTTCATGTCCTGACTTTTCTCTAGTCTTGAGGCAGGATCATGACAGACCCGTGTTTTATGTACAAGCACATGGCCTTGTCTTTGGGCCATGTGCTTGTGTTGTCTCGTTCCCTTGCCCCGCCCCCCTTGTTATCCTAGTATTGTCGTGATTGCCTTATCTGTGCCACCTGTTGTGTCTTGATTAGTTCCCCTATTTAGATCCCCTAGTGTGCTCTGTCTTTTGTCGGTTCATTGTCTCCTTACATGTGTTTCTACTTGTCAGCCTCGTGAGAGAGTGTATCCTTGTCACCCCTTTGAGAAGTCTTTGTATATCCGTGAGTGTTTATTTGTAGTTAGTGTTCTAGTGTTTTGAGTCTTTGTTTATCCTGTTAACTCAGTCCTGTTCAGTTATTTTGTATCTACCCTAGTCAGTGTTTTCCCCCTCGTGGGTTTTGTTTTCCCCTTTTGTGTAAATAAATCCTGTGTTTGGTACTTCCTGTCTGGATTTGAGTTCATCCCGACCCCTCCACATAACACCCTTGGCCTCAAAACAGCTGGCCTATCAACAAACAGAGGGCAGGCTGAGAGCCGTGACATAGATGCTGAGTGCCGAATGTAAGATTGTAGTTTAGGTTAGGGAAATCGAAAATGACAGCGGACATAGAGACACATGATGCTATTCGGTTTGGTTTTACATTTTGAATGGAGGTGATGTTGTGGCCCTAATCGCGACAGGTTTTGGGAAAAGTTTAATTCAATCAGGACCACTTCCGTCAAGCATATTTAATGACAATTATAATTGCATACAGTTAGTGTTGGCGGTATGGTTATGTTCTGGGCAACACTCCACACGCCTGTCCATGCAGCCATGCTTAGACAGAGCGGGGAAAGCAGCAAGACAAACCCCCCTGGGGTACAGAACAGAACCATAAGCATACATAATTACAATTATCAATTACATGAGTTGTAAACAAAATGTCATGGAGACTGCTTCCAATGAAGACACTGTAAAATTAGATCAGATTACAGGTTCAGTTGGTGGAGTTGGGGTTGGAGGAGGGAGTTAATTGCAAGCAGCAATGCGATGGAGAGACACTGGATAATGGGAATTTAAATAGACCGCAGGAGATAGGTGTCAAGACTGGATTGGTACACGTCAGGAACAGCTGACTGTCAGCTGATGCAAGCGTGACTCACGTGACCTGACTGAACTAACGCGATGCTCAATTTTATCAACTGTTACCAATCGTCAGCGAGAAACTGGGGAGGCCAAAGTCCAGCAAGGTGATAATTGTGATTGTGTCCCCCTTGGCTGCTCTCATGCAGGATCAAGTTAAAGAAGCAGCGAAACTCGCTCTATGTTTTTCTTTTTTTTATTGTTTTCAGTGGAAGTTCGAGGCGGCTGAGTCGGCGCATAACACACATCATAACCAAATGTTATGTGATTGGCTTACGGGTAACCAATGATTTTAAACATCAGACAAGCGGCTGCCATATCAACCCCCCCCCCCCCCCCAAAATAAATAAAATGGTTGACAATTATGCCCTTCCAGACTCTGTCTACAAAGCAAAGCAAAGTAGCAGAGATTGGTATTACAAGGCTAGATCTATTATATGAAAATAGGATTAAGGACTTTTTGGGTTACTGAAAAATCAGTTTCGATCATTCAGACTTCTAATTTTTCCCCAATGTCTGTTATAAAAGTATGTATGTTTGGTTAGCAGGTATAAGGATTGCTTGTGTACAGTCAGAGATTGCCTTATTACTGAGACATTTCAGGATCGGTAGTACATACCACTGGAAAGACAATAAGTCACTAGTAATTCAAGTCTAATTTCAGGTATCATCTAAAAACCAAAGAAAGAAAACATAAATATGTTTATTCAACACACAATATTACACAACATCTATTATTAGTAATGTGATACATTTGTTGGTAGTAATGCTGTATATTAGCTACCTGTTGCAACATTCCCTACTTTGCCTTCCCTTATGGGAAGTCGTGGCCTAATGCTTAGAGAGTCAGACTCCCCATCGAATGGTTGTGAGTTCGAGTCCCGGGCCGGTACGAATTGTGGGTGGGGGGAGTGCATGTACAGTTCTCAACTAAAGTATTATTTAGTATAAAACATGTTGGAGATTAGCAAACAGGCTGTTGATTCAATAAATCATAAGCTATTTCCTCACAAAAGCTGTTTAAGCATAGTGAAGCCTTTCCGCCATTGACGTCCATTCAGAAAAGGGCCTCTTGGTTCCATTCCATACCTCTTAAGTGTTAGTGTTTGCTATCACAATTTTTTTTGTCTTAAAGGATTAGTTCCCTTCCTGAATAGTATTTTCCTGATAATTTACTCACTCCCATGTCAACCAAGATGTCTTTCTTTCTTTAGTCAAAAATACATTATTAAGGTTTCTGTGGAAAACAGTCCAGGATTATTCTCCATTCAGTCGGGATCAATGGGTTGTATGTCCAAACTGCAGTTTCAGTTCAGCTTCGAATGGCTCTACAGGATCCCGCCTGAAAAAAAAAAAAAAAAAACACTGAGATGTTGGATAATTTGGAAGTTGGGGGAGAAATGAGATGGAGTTTTTCACACTACCATACCTTTTTGAGCTGACATACACAGAAAACTAACCTTGTGTGACCTTTCCAACATGACTACATAATGCATTAACATGCGCATTGCAGAGCTAGTGCAAGACAAGCATTTGAGGTTAAAAAGTATGTTTTGTTTTTTTTTCAGAAAAAAAAAAGAAGCTGGATACGTAAACACCTTTGCTCCTCGGCTGGGGTCATGCAGAGCCATTTGAAGCTGCATTGAAACTACATTGATACCCAATAAAGTCCACTTTATGGAAAATATCCTGGAATGTTTTTTCTCAAAAAATATTTTCTTTATGTTATTAATATAATTTTTTTCAACTGAAGAAAGAAAGACACAAGCACACACACAATTTCATGCAGTTGCTTTAACAACTGCCCAGAAATAAAGTAGGGTTAAAGGGTCAGATCCCCTCAGTAAATCCACCGTGTAATCCCGGTCATTTGCACTCTGTTCTACTATGCCTTACTTTAAAGTACAATAGAACACAAAACTGTTAATTTGCCCACAAAACTCAAGTTATTTAAAGCTGCTGACCCTGACAGAGGTGGTTTTTGTTATAAATACTACAAGGCTGACAGCGGAAACCACACTATACTCCTCGTGTGAGTTATGTCTTACTCTGAGTCAACTGTGTGGAAATGTAATTATCAATATGCACATGGGTTTAAAGTGCAGTCTTTGTGTCCTAGACAATGAAACAAAATCTAATGTGTGTCATTGACTCGGTCTTGTTAATGGTGGGGTTAAATAGGTTGTTTTTTGCTATTTCAAGTAACCAGCATTTTGAATTACTGTGATCTGTGATGTGAAGTTAGCATGGATCAGAAAATGACCAAATCATCATTCATAATTTTATTGCGTTGTGAATGCTGACATTGAGTTAAACAACGTACGGCCAGAGGACTGAACTCGTAGTAGCATCAATTAAACAAAAGCATGGTTCTAGAGCAGTGCGTCAGCGAATCTTCTTTAAAATGTCTATCAAATCCAAATTGTTTTTTATGAGATCAATGCATGCCATTTGAGATGGCGATAAAAAGACGTTTAGAGGGGATGGAGCCCTACACATAAACAATCAGATGGAAATTACCTCTCCTCCTCTCTGTTTTAGAAAACAAATTAATTTGCATGTTAAGTGGTTCTAACCACAGACAATAATGGTAGGAACAAATGCAATATTTATCACTGGCATCATCGGAAACTAATGTTGAACCTGATAATAGCACAAGGAACCAGTACTTCTTGCAGACCTGTTTCAGTTAATTTAGTTTCCATTACAATTTGATCACACAGGGGAAAATTACCTCCGCATAATCCAAATGAAAGTATTATATTTACATGCACCCAGCCAGAGGTCTGAGCGGTTTTGAATGAGTGCATGAGAGTGAATCATGAACCCCCATATGAGAAGCGCTGACCTGATGTGAACATTAAATCTTGATAATAATATACATGCTATTATTTAATATTCACTCCCGATAGCCTGATTGCTGTTCCTGCTGAATTGTTGTATGCATTTTAGCTTCTTGCATCTGGGTTCTACAGCTGTGTTGGTAAATGTAGAGGTGGATTTATCTGCTTAACTGGACTTTGAATAATGACATAAAGTCTAGTCCACATCTTCAGCTAATTTTTATAAAGAACTGTCAAGTCATTTTTATTTATATAGCGCATTTTACAATACAGATTGTTTCAAAGTGCATACTGAACAGGGAAGTAACAATTAGTGATGCCAATTTCATCAAATATAAGACAAATCCAAATTCTACTCTTAATCAGCTCCAAAAAATCAATAGTATAATTATTCAACTCCAGTCAGTTCAATGGGGATTTAATTCAGTTCAGTAACAGTGTTGAGGTTGCAGAATTTGTCAATTCTAAACAAATTTAAATTAAAACAAAATGTATCGGAGTAAATACATTTACAGTGATATCATTGACTTGATTGTAAATGATTACACAGATACTATTTAAACTGAACTGAGCTGAATGATGACATCACTGAATTAAATGATGAACTGCATTTAACTGTCATTTTGCATTATCGACAGTTAATAATTAATTTTCCTAATTAATGTTGTTCAGTTGCTTTGACACAATCTTTTTTGTGTAAAGCGCTATATAAATAAAGGTGACTTGACATGCAGTAACATGAAGTAACAAATTATGGTTTATTTTATTTAATGTGTCGTTTATGGGTTAGTTACCCTCATTTGTCTATGTATTTAAGCCCCAGTCTGTTCAGTCTTCAGACTAATGCTAGTGCATCTCTTGAGATCGGGGAGTGAGGTTCAACTCAAAACTGTGTCCCCAACAGCACAACAGCTCTTTATACGAGAACAATGTGCTACTCTTTGTGCTGCAGGTCTGACAGAAAATAACAAACTATTTTTAAAGTGACTTTGTCTTGTTGTGTTTGTTTAAAAAAAAAAAAAAAGTATAAGTATAATCATCATGTCTGCATAATCATAAATGATTGTCAAGCCCATTTGTTTTCATTCAATATGGATAGTTCAGCAGCATTTGCAGAAAATGAGAACATTTGTTCGGGTGAAATAATGACAGTGTACAGTGCTGCAGCAAACAGGATTTGTTGACTTGTGTTGTAGAAGAGCAGGAGCAATATAACGGTTGTTTGATGAAGATGCAACCTGTCTCTAGCTGAGACCTTTATGACATGAACCCCAGATCTTCCCCTGTAAGAACAAACCGCTCCTCTGTTATGTAATCTCCTAGCTTCATATGCTGAGTAGGTTAAACCAGACATTTCCAGTAACCAGGGGAACCAGCGAAAATCGCATGCAGCTGAAGGGGGTTAGCTGGGGGAGCACTATATCTGTGTCCATATATGCAGAAGTACTACACTTTGTTGCTATAGTGATAGGTGGTATAAGTTTTTTGATGCTGTCAAACGAGGAAACATGCAATCATTACTTTAAATAGCTACTTGTTTTGCTAATTTACATATTTATTTCTAAAACTGTCTACACATTACTTCCTAATGTGTCTAATCCATAGCATGCAGTGAGGAGATCAGTGTTATTACTACAGTTCACTGCAGCAGAGTAATCTGACTTATAAGAGAAAACACAAGCACTTCCATAATTGACCAAATCCTCTGTGGTTTTCGTGCCTTGGAATTCAAAGATATACTGTAAAGAGTAAATGGAAATTATAGATTTGACTTAACTTAATACTCAAGGTAGGGCTATGTTACCAAAACATATTTTTGTTACTTTGCACTTGTCTTTTAAAATAGAAAATAGTCCCCAGCTAACTTCCAATGGTAACCTATTTTTAGGCGCTGCGTAATATCATTGCGACTGCTGCACCTGTGGGAAGGCAGCATAGATCCTTGATTGTTACGCTGGAATGAGAACAATGGACGTTTCTAGCCAAATCAGCCTAAAAATCGCAACTTTTCATTTTCCGTCGGTCTTGGTACACAATGTAACTACAAATAGGAAAAAAATTAAAACTCTTTGGTCATTTCTGAGCGAGATGCTAACGGTCTAATCAGATTCAATGATCTATGCTAAGCTACAGCTAAAGTGCTGCCGCCAGACACGGAGATCGGCTGAATGGATTCGAAAACAGTAAAACTCAACTGTTTACCTTGAGGGGAGTTGGAAAATAAGCCTATTTTCAAAAATAGTTGAGTGTTCCTTTAAGGATTTGACTGTTTAAGGCTTTAAACCAAAACCAGCTGGTCTTATGGTTGACATTTCAAAATAGCTGTTTTTAGTCTGTCCATCTTTAGGGAAGGTTACTATGTACTGTAAACATCCTGCTTTAAGTTAAATATGATGCTGTGCTGACAGATGAGAGTTCTTTTCTCAAGGACAAATTAAATAGTTGTGACCTATTTAATATATGTGATTATATATAGTAAGATGTTTTTGAAAGAGGTATTGGTAAAGCTTTATATAAAGCCTGTATTTATAATACATTATAAGGGTATTCTTAAGGCATTATTATGAATGGAAAATGCATTATAAAAAAACTTATAATATGTTGTATCATCTCATGAATATTCATGAGAACAGTTTTAATATATTAAAACATATGAAAATATACTATTAAGCTGACATCAATAAATTAAATTAGCATTAGCTTCACAAGAAACACTCAACATCTAGCCACTCACAAGCTGTAGTAAGATACTTTGCAGATCTTAAACAATGTTACGATATGATACAGTCCATTATACTTTAAATGAAGTAGATTTGATATGGTGTTATAAATAATCATACTGTTAAATTTATAACCACAAATATGTAAGTAATATGTATTATAACTGTTGTTACGATTATTCATGAGTTGATATTTCATATTATAAGGTTTTATTAATAGTGCATTATGCACTTATTATAATTACTTAAAGGGGGGTGAAATGCTATTTCATGCATACTGAGTTTTTTACACTGTGAAAGAGTTGGATTCCCATGCTAAACATGGACAAAGTTTCAAAAATTAAGTTGTACATTTGAAGGAGTATTTCTGTTCCAAAAATACTCCTTCCGGTTTGTGACAAGTTTCGGAAAGTTTTTTTTTCGAATATGGCTCTGTGTGACGTTAGATGGAGCGGAATTTCCTTATATGGGTCCTAAGGCACGTCTACCGGAAGAGCGCGCGCTCCCGTATAGCAGAGCACTGAGAGGCTGAGCACAGACAATCACTGATCAGAGCGAGAGCGTCGCGAAATGTCACAAAAGAAGTGTATTTTTGGTTGTCAGGGCAAGACAACCCTGCACAGATTACCCAAAAAAAACAGCATTAAGGGACCAGTGGATGGAGTTTATTTTTACAGAGCATCAACGGAGTTGTGCAAGTGTTTGTGTTTGTTCCCTGTATTTCGAAGATGCTTGTTTTCTAATCAAGGCCCAGTTTGACGACGGATTTGCGTATCGTTTATTTCTTAAGGATGATGCAATCCCAACGAAAAAGGGTCACGATCGTCTGTTGGAACCGCAGGCGGTGAGTAAAACTGCTTCAAATATCTCTGCCTTCTTGTTAGTCAGCCGCCTCCCATCGGAGACCCGGGTTCGAGCCCCGCTCGGAGCGAGTCGTTGCTGCTGCTGCTCTCGTTCAGTTTCAGCCTCGGGATCTGATTCTGGATCATAAATAAACAGCTGAATCTGACTGTTAGCCATGGTTTGTTTTGGATTTTTTTTCCCTCACGTTAATGTCACAGCTTCCAAACACTTTCAACGCAAAAGCCTACTGGCGCTCGTGATTCTTTAGCTCCGCCCACACGTCACGCCTCCAGCTGGTCGTGTTTTTCCGGGAAAAATAAGTACAGACTATCTTTCTCTTATGAATATAATAAAACTAAAGACTTTTTGGAGTTATGAAGGATGCAGTACTACTCTATAGGTACTCAAGATTAACAGGATATTGAGTGAAAACGAGCATTTCACCCCCCCCCCCCCCCCTTTAAGAATACCCTTATAATGTATTACAGATACAGGCTTCATAGAAAGTGTTACCGAAGCATTTAATGCTCACTATTTGAACAAATTTATGTATATATTCTCACTGTGAAATAACTATTAACTCTGACCTTTGTCTTAATAAACTCCCAATTTGCTGCTTATTAATGGTGTTGTGGTTGTTAAGTTTAGGTATGGGGAAGGATTAAGGGTAGAATAATACATTTCAGAATAAGGTATTAAAGTGTGCTTTGTAAGTACTAATAAACAGCCAATGTGCTAGTAACAAGCAGTAATCCCTAAACTACACTCTCAATCAAAAATGACCTGTGACTTTCATGAACAGACAAAGAGGACAGTTTAGTAAACTGCTCGATTAATTTACAGTAAAACTATAAAACATTTTTACGTGTTTGAAAGTCACCTTTCTAAAGTCACTTATTAGTCAGCTTGCATGATAATCTTTTTAACATGAAAGCAACAGATGTTTGATCATGAGTTCAGTGTGTAATATTGTGCGATATTATCCGTTCTCACACTTTGTAAAATGAGTGCCATCTTTCATCTTTGTGTTGATGCCTACAACACAGATAGATGAGATTCTGCTCTCTTCAGGCCTTATTAGAAATGAAATCTAATTAGAAAAAAAAAACAACATATATTTACCGAGGCCAAAATGTGTGGTGTAGAGTAAAAATTATGCAAGTGCACTGCTTCATTCAAAGTTAATAAAAGAATGCAATCAAAATGCAAATATTTCGTCTTATATTTACTATGTTACGAATTTAGCATTTCCTCTTTTTATGCATTAACTAAAAAAGCTGGTTTTGCTGACATAGTTTGGCCCATCAGAATCCTTGTTCAGAGTAACATTCAGAGTGAATGAAGCATTTCCACAGCAAACCTGACTCAACATCTTTCTCCTGATAATTTGACGGTTCCAATTTATGCATTTTCATTTCGATGCATTTTCTTTCCAGTTAAAGTCTTCATGGAATGATATTCGAAATAGAATCCTGCACAGACTTCTGTCTTTTCTTCGACAGTCAGTCTCTGGTTTTCATCAAGAATTACAACATTTGCATTCCATACATCAACATTTCTATTCCCTGGATTTCATGCTGGCTAGATGAACCCTCTCCTGTGTGTGGAAGAAGCTTAATAAGTTTTGGACTGATCTTAGATTCCCCCATATTGGGACTATGTAATAGACCAAAAAGAATACTGGGACTTCTGATGTTCTGGGTAGTGCTAAAAACAGCATTTATTAGTAACTATATTAAAATATAATGTTATTTAAATATTTCCCTCCACATTAGATTTTAGTTAAAAGAATAAAATGATGCAGAAAAAAATTATAATATTTGATCTGTACCAAAATTCCTTTAAGGGAAGTCAGTTGACTCGGCAGTCATACAAGTATTGCTTAGTCTACTTGAATGGAGAAAGACTGAAATCTCCACAACTGCTTGTAAACATTTCGATGGTATCAAACAATTGCTTCTTTTGCTAATATGTTAATATGTAATATGTTAATTCTGCAGGATCTGAAGGATCACATGACACTGAAGACTGGAGTAGTGGCTGCTAAAAAAATTTATTTGCCATCCCAGGAATAAATTACATATTAAAATATATTAAAAAGGAAAACTGTAATTGTAATAATATTTCACAATATTGTGTTAACTATATTTTTAATTAAATAGATTAAGATGAGCATAATAAACTTTGTAAAAAAAAATTAACACTAGTGTAAAATTATTTTCTAAACCTACTTCACTTAAAAATGTTTATTTATTTATTTTTTATTTTTTGGGTGGCTGGATGATTGTCCATTATGCCGTCCTCTGTATTGGTGCCCAGTTATTTTTACATTTCTTGGCTGACAGGGCTGCAGCTGTTGTTTAAAGTTCCTGTTGTCACTATGGAGCCAAAAGAGTGTCAATAATGATAAATGCACACACTACATTCACATATGCACACATAGGATTCATACATATATGTGTGTGTTCAACAGAAATACATTTCTGAATCTTGTCCTGTACATTTGTGAATCTTGAGTGCATTTGTAAATGTTGTTTGCATTTCTGAATTGTGTGTGTATTTCTGAATTTTGTGTGCATTTCTGAATTTTGTATGCATTTGTGAATCTTCTGTGCTTTTTAAATTTTGTGTGTGCATTTGTAAATTTTGTGCGCATTTGTGTATCCTGTGTGTGTATTTATGAATCATGTGTGTGCAGGTATGAATCCTGTGTGTGCATATGTGAATGTAGTGTGTGCATTTATCTTTTTGAGACTCTTTTGGCTCCATATGTCTCTGACAATACAAACATTTGGATCTGGAATATGAACTGACTCAAATACAGGGAATGGCTTCATATGATATGTCATATGATGCAATTTCAAGTTTTCCTTTCTCTTTGGAGTTTTACAAGCTGTTTGTGAATATATTAGATCCCTAAAGTTGCAAAGACTAAAGTCTCAAACCCAAAGAGAGATTAAGACTGGTCCACACCCTCCTAAAACGCCTTGTTTAAACAAGGCCCCCACATGTCTACATCACGATGTGGGAAGATTTGCATTACCCTGCCCAAATGTCCTTGCAAAGAAAAAAGGCATAACTTTATTGTTGCTGCTATACCGTCGCTGCCTAGTTGTGAAGATGCTGTGTTTTGTTGTGAGAGGGAAAATACTTTGTTTGGCCTTCCAAAAGTGGACACAACTAGAAATAAGTGGTTAAAAGTTGTATTTACAACACTGTCCCAGAACAGTTCGATACAAATATTCAGATGTGTGCAGTGCATTTAATGGAGGACTGTATCCTGAATCTGGGAGAGGAGCCTACAATGCCAGCTGTTCTGACTCACAGTCTGTAAGTACGTTTTTATTTTTAAAGGTCTTGCCACTGATGATTCAAACGTGAGTTTTGAGCAGCGTCGAGTAGTGCTTGTTTTTGTCAATTCTCCAATCACAAATGCATACATGGATTTATGTTTACACGGTGTAATGCAAAGCAATGTGTAAAAAGACAGTATAAGTCATTATAATTAGTTATTTTTTCCCCTCTGGATGCAACAAATGTCTCATTTTCATCTTGTCCTGCCGGCGTTCTGACTGGGACCCATGTATCACAGTTGTTGTGTTATGTTAAGGGGCATAACAGATCAGTTACATGCTTGAGATATTCGGCCAATCACAGCGCACTGGATAGTTGGCCAATCAGAGCACACCTCGCTTTTCAGAATGATAAGCATTGTCAAAAATTTTCACATTTCAGAAAGGCGGAGCATAGAGGAGAAACAATAATGTACAGTATGTGGACACATGGAATTGCACGGCCACAGACCACTCCACAGAGGTAATGCCCTTGTTCCCCAAAGCAGTTCCACCATCAGGGTTGGTGAGAGCGGAGGACCCACAAGATTTGTTTAGGGCAGTAAAAGATGGCTTCCAAAATCCTGTAAGCTCTTCATGCACCTCTGAGAAGAATGGCACCGGAGGGGTGCACTGAAAACCAGTGCAACCTCCACCGAGAAACCACTCGTTCAGCCATGAAGGATTGGGGCATGGTGGAGGATTCCACATGAGGCCTATATTCCCGCTGGCCCAGAGCCATCTCTAGGTCTGGTTCCGACAATGCAATGTCACACTCAAAGGGGGCAACATAGCCAAGTCATCATCCCCAGAGAGAGAGAGAGATTGCCCTTTGATGAAGCAATTGACATCTGGTCTAAAGGGGGCAAACCGAAGGAAACGGCTGGCTCCCTCCACAGTGTAGAGGGGCCAGCACGTCCCTCCAGCCGCTCCACCAGCTGCAGAGAGTTTGAGGGGTGAAGTACTCACTCGGGGGGAGCAGTCACCGTGATCCTGAAATCACATCTGAGTCCACCCGACGTGGCGCAACCCCGACTGCAGAGACGAACACTGGATCGCGTCAGAGGAGTCTTTCATGCAACCCCAAGATGGTCATGTCCCCCCAAGAAGGAAATGCACTATCCATGAACGCCTGCACTCTCTGGCTATCTGCTTTGCAGAACCGATGTAGAGAGTAGAAGTGATGCACTACCGCTCTGCTCCGAAGTGAAAGAATAAATGAATGCAGTGCACCTGCTGCCTCTTATACTCATGCTGTAATCAGCGGCAGTTGGATGCAATAATCGCATGTCAATGTGCATTGGCTCATTTAGCTACACTAGAAGTGGATTGTCTCTCTAACAAACAGAATTCATCTGTCATCACTGATGTGACGTCGAGCATGACCGACTGAATGGGAACTACCTATACACCCACTCATTCAGTATGTACTGAATGACACTGTTGACATTAATGAGTATCCATGAAATTCCTTTGACTTTAACTATAGGTGTAAAGTAAATAACATACAGAGGGGATGGATGAATAGAGAATTGATTGAAGGAATCCTTTCTTCATGGCCATACAATTGAATGAACTGGTCATTTCCCTCGCTCACTGATGCCTGATTTCTCACATGTCAGATTAAGGAAAAGCTTTCTGTGGGAGAAATAAGGAGGATTTGACAGCTTTTCAGAAGTCCTTTTCATTATTATTGAGCTATACACCCTATGACCTGTCAGACTGATTGAATGTAGAGTGTTCACGTGGCAAGATTTAGTTTACTGAACCCGAGTCTTGATTATTATTCATCTTGTGCTTTGTTTACTTATATTCTAAAGGCAAATAGCCTTTTCTGTTTGATCTAGTTTCATTTTTATTTTGCTATTCTTTTCAGTCTTGCCTGCAGTGACTCCCTGCTCATGTACATATGACATGGATATACAAGTCTGTGGCTTGAAACAAGTCATTTACATTCATTCATCAAGTAAGCCTTAGTTGGATATACAGTGCTCAAAAGTGAGTCCAAAAGTTTGTGACCACTAGTGAAAATGCTTCGGTTTTGCATAATTTAATACGTATTTTCAGCATTATAATTTGAGTGAAAAGTTGGAGTAAAATAATTTTTCATGCTTCGAAGAATTTCTTGGTATTGATATGTCATATTGTACTTTAATGATAGCAGCACTTAAGGTGGAGTGTGTCTGATGGTGTCAGATGAGTACAATAGCAAAGGCTAGAAATCACACACAAAGATGTTATGTTACTCCTGAATGGTTCTTTTTTGACAGTGCTGTAGTTAGAACCACCTTTTGTTAATTTATGCTGTGATACGTCTTTTAAGGTTTCAGTTCAATGCATCTTTTTTATACTTTTGTTGTGTGAATTGCACTACCAGTCAGTTTGGGATTTGTAAGATTTTTTTTATGTTTTTAAAAGAAATATTTTATGCTCAAGGTTAAATTGATTTGATCAGAAATACAGTAAAACATGAAAATATTATTAACTGTTTTCTATTTTAACATTTTTTTAAATGTAATTTATTCCCGTGATGCAAAGCTGAATTTTCAATATCATTACATGTGTCCAGTCACATGATCCTTCAGAAATTAAATTAATATGCTAATTTGATGCTCAAGAAACATGAATTATTTTCATTAATGTTTAAACAGTTTTGCTGCCTGAATATTTAAAGCAAATATATATGTATAGCTATTTTTTTGAAATGTAAAGAAGTAAGAGAAGTGTTCTGCCGAGAGCTTGTCGTCAGAAGAAACATGCTGATATGTAAGGTAGAGTAAACTCTAGTGAACTGAGAAAACATGTTGACAGTGTTTCTCATCTTTCTGTCTGGGTCTTAAGTACATAGCAGGATTTCTCTGCATCCACATTCAAACAGCAGGGACAGCACTTCGGCATTTTAATCCCGTCTTTAGCACACAGTCCAAACGCAACATGAAGTGGAAGTGTGAGATCTGTTCCAATACATAATCAGACATGTTCAGTATCACCTTGTATCTTACCCACCTAAAATGTCCAGTTTAACTACAAATTTAGCTTTGGACATAACAGGCTATGATGTCCTGTTTAGATATGCAGTTTGCCCCTTCAATTTGTCTTCCTGCAAAAACCTTTAAAGAGATAGTTCACATGAAAATGAACATCCATTATTTACTCACCCTCAAGCCATTCCAAACCTGTGTCACTCAATAGACTCTTTAAGTTATATATATAAAATAATAATAATAATAATAATAATGAAATATGAGGCTCCAAAACAATGTTGGGGACTGCTGACTTTAATTTTATTGATAACAGAGAGAGAGAGAAACTGAAGAAACTCAGTCAATCAGGAACAACATGAGAGTGAGCAAAGGATAACTGACTTTTAACTTTTGATGAACTACCCCTTTAAGATTCAGTGTCCTCCTGAGAACAGAGTTTAAAGTCTAATTATAGATAGCAACTGAGAATTAAAAGGCCCGTAAGAAAGGGTTTCTAACATGATGTTTTAATTGGTCCATACACACAAAATATAGAGCCATTTGTTGAATATCTTAAGCTGATTATAATGTTGAGCAGAAATGAGTGTTTAAACACGTTGCAGTGACAGGCACATTAAACATCTTTTTAAAGGGCATGCGAGTCATGTTTTAGACCTTGTCAAAATTCTGAGCTACAGTGCACGAGAAACAATCGAAAGAAGGGTATTGAATGGCATTTAAAGAGGGATTTGTGTATTTCCTGTTAGCAACTTAATTGCAGGCTGCTGCCAGTTCATTTTCACATGTCCATGTCTCATGTTCTATAGCTACCGAAAAGCTGTCAGATGTACGCTTCTGAACAAACAGGTATATATTCCTCTCACGCAACAGAAGGTTAAGTGATCATTGACAACAAGAGAAAAACATGCAAATGTTGCTTCTGTGAACAAAGTATGATGCAAAACAAATGTTGATTAGCATTCGACCATGGGCTCGATATTCATTTGTATTATTCCTCATAATACAAAGTATTTTGATTTGTAGACAATTGGTTAGGACATGTGATTCAAAACATTGTGCTGTTGTGTTGAGAGTGGTGGGAGTTGTCATTTTGAAATCTGCATCACAAGTGCAGTGCTGTACCAGGTGAGTTACTGAGCAATATTAATGGCCGCATATCTCAGGTGGGCCTTATCATCATGGAAACAGTTGGCAAGGCTGTGAAGTCCTGCTGTCCCTTCCCCCAATCTCTATTTAGACAAGCTAAGAATTTGGCATCAAGAATACCCAGTAAATAAAAGGTGTTTACAGTGCCTCAGCCATCATCTGCTTTATGACCCACAGCTGTCATTCCAGGAAAGTAGGTTAGAAGGAGAATGGAATATACCGGGATGCCCGGTTGCCATAAATATATCAAACAGGAAAACAGACAAGGTTTGCCAGAAGTTTACACCAACTCCACCTTGACCTTGTGACGTCCAGTTGTCCCACAGTTTACAGGCATTGTTGACCCTTGATCCACATGTCATGGTGGAGTGACTGAGGAGTAATGAGAATGGAAGCACCATGATGATGGCAAGGGATGAAAAGAAAGTTATGATGGGTAATTACTGATACTCTATTCAGAGCCTGATTAGAAATGATGATGTTTGTGTATTTTTAAATTTAAAAATGACATGTTTTTGTTTAATTAAAAACCTTTTTCAGCAATGAGACATTAAATTGATAAGTGACATTTATGATGTTACAAAAGATTTCGATTTCAAATAAATGCTTGTAAATAAATGTTAGTTTTTTCTTTTTAAAGAAAAGTTTCATTTTTTATTAAAAAGCACAACTATTTTCAGAATTGATAATAATAAGAAAATGTTTCTAGAATGATTTTTTTTGAAGGATCACGTGACACTGAAGACTGGAGTACTGATGCTGCAAAATCTGCTTGCAACAAATAAATAAATTACATTAAAAATATATAAAACCATTGAAAGGTACTTTCAATAGTATTTCATGATATTATTGTTTTTACCTTGGTGAGTATAAGTGACTTATATATAAGTATATATATATATATATATATATATATATATATATATATATATATATATATATATATATATATATATATTATTTTTATTTTATTTTTTTTTATTTTTTTAATTCTTACCAACTCCAAACTAATAAATAGTATTTTATATATATGAGAATAGTGTGAAATGTGTTTTCAGTAAGCCTAAGGATAACAATCTAATGACTTGGCCTACAAGCTTAACATAGTGTTTTCTGCTAAGAAAAACTCTTTTAATTAAACATAACAAGAATTCATGATAAGATGCTTTCTAATCAGGCATTAAGCAAAGGAGGTCAAAAACAGCAAACCATATACAGTATGTCACACATACTTGGTACTTTTTTATTTTTCTCTTTCTTTCTTTCTTTCTTTCTTTCTTTCTTTCTTTCTTTCTTTCTTTCTTTCTTTCTTTCTTTAAAAAAAAATGGTTATGTCTTTTCTCACCAGGGTCAAAGACTGATTCTGGACTGCCACTGGCACCCCTCAAAAAACAGGCCCACGTCATCCCCTGTGTGCAGTCAGTCCCTATAGGAGTCCTCAAATGTCAGACAGTCACATGACGCTGTATTGAGGGCATCTAGCTGATAAGGACTGACAGTAAGGTTGATTGAACAACCAGATTTCTCTCGAGGTAAAAGCAGCTTTCTGCCAACAGCATCAGATTTTGCAACTACATCTGTAACCATAATCTGGGTCATACATGTAGAAACTTGTCTGAAATCAGCATTTTCTTGATAACCTCTACCAACAGCTAACTTAAAACTGAAGTCTCGGTGTATGACTGACAGCCATTCTCTGTGATTCAGAGAATTCAGTTCTTCTAATGTCTTGAGGCGGAAAGAAAATTAAGTTTGAGGGATGCCTGAATCATTGCAGTGAGGTTTTTGGTTTAGTTGATTTTAACAAACTGTGAGGTACAAAAAAAAATTATACAAAATTACTGATTCATCTGAATCTTCAGTCCATTTTGAACTCCCTGTGCTTTGTAATGAAACGGATCAATCAATATGGTGATATTTTCATTAAAATTGTGACGGTCATCACTGTTGTCAATTCATTAGGGTTTTATTTGTTGTTTTTAAACATAGGTTCATTGGAAAAACATGCCTCTACCTACATTTTTGCAGAACTCCAAAAACGTACACTGTAAAAAATAATAAGGCAATAAAACATCAACAACTTTAGAACATTTCAGACAAATTATGATTATGGGGCAGATTATTACAAACCCGATTCCAAAAAAGTCGGGCCTCAAATTGTGAATAAAAACAGAATGCAATGATGTGGAAGTTTCAAATTTCAAAATTTTATACAGAATACAACATAGATGACATATCAAATGTTTAAACTGAGAAAATGTATAATTTTACGGGATAAATTTCATGGCATCAACACATATCAAATAAATTTGGGACGAAGCCATGTTTACCACTGTGTGGCATCCCCTCTTCTTTTTATAACAGTCTGCAAACGTCTGGGGACTGAGGAGACAAGTTGCTGAAGTTTAGGAATAAGAAGTTTGTCCCATTCTTGTCTAATACAGGCTTCTATTTGCTCAACTGTCTTAGGTCTTCTTTGTCACATCTTCCTCTTTATGATGTGCCAAATGTTTTCTGGACTGTTTGAAAGATCTGGACTGCAGGCTTGCCAGTTCAGTACCCGGATCCTTCCTCTACGCAGTCATGATGTTGTAATTGATGAAGAATGTGGTCTGGCATTGTCATGTTGGAAAATGCAAGGTCTTCCCTAAAAGAGATGACATCTGGATGGGAGCATATGTTGTTCTAGAACTTGGATACACCTTTCAGCATTGATTGTGCCTTTCTAGTTGTGTAAGCTGCCCATGCCACACGCACTCATGTAACCCCATACCATCAGAGATGCAGATTTCTGAACTGAGCGCTGATAACAACTTGAGTTGTCCTTGTCCTCTTTAGTCCGGATGACATGACGTCCCAGTTTTTTTCCAGCCTATTATTGATACCTGTCCCAACTTTTTTGGAATGTGTAGCTCTCATGAAATCCAAAATGTGCCAATATTTGGCATGACATTTCGAAATGTCTCACTTTCAACATTTGATATATCTATATTGTATTGTGAATAAAACATAAGTCTATGAGATTAGTAAATTATTTAATATCATAAGGTGTCCCACCTTTTTTGGAATTGGGTTTGTAATTATTAAGGCTTATTTCCACACTTTTACTTGCACAACAACTACATTTTGCCATTTGCATCAAATAACCAGCTCCATATGTAATGGCTTTTCAGACAAAGTAAACTTGCTCGGCAGCTTAAATGGTACAGCATTGCTTTTACGATGTTGAGCACTCGGTTACAAGTCCTGTGAAACATGGCCAGATTCATGGTCATCTGTTTTGAATTAAACTTATATTACTTGAATATTTTTTAAGTGCCACTCACTACATAATTTACTTTGAAAATGTTGCCATATGTGCAACATAGAAGAAGCAACATAATATATTTGTGCAGACATGTCATTAAGTTTGATGCTTTTACCCTAATTAATATCCTAAATTTGTATTTTATTGTATTATTGTATTGTAATATATTTATTATTCTTTTTTAGAATTTAGACTTCTTATGTTACTTTTTAGTGTAGTGAAACTAGCTACTTTATTTGAAAGTGTAG
>NC_068395.1:20514418-20556341 GCF_023724105.1 Carassius gibelio
ATATATATATATATATATATATATAAATATAAAATCCACAAAATCTGGTGAGCTAGGTCTATAATAAGATTTACTCAAAATGTTTTTTTTTAAATAATTCTGATAATAATTATACGTAGTAGTAGCCTATTGTTATTATTATTGCGTAATGAAGTTTATAAAAATAGCTTTTTTTATAGCGTAAATTAGCAATTGTCTTGATATTATAGGGGTACCATGAACGGCTAAATGTCTGACCGGAGGATCGCAATGCCTTGGATACATTTTTTTTAAATACTTCTGCATGTTAATGCATTTTAAAACTGGTCTTTGTACTCTCCATAGACGCGGACAAGCGCGTCTGCGTCACATGACTGACGCAGCGCTTATTAAAGCAACCCCTTCATTTATTCATTTTTATCATGACCAGGCCATGATTGTGTGAAATAATTTTCTCTTCAGACCTTACCTACCTGCCTGAAACTAAATAGATGTCTCGTAATCTGAAATGTTAAATTCAGTTAGCTGGTGACGTAATTATGACGACTTTATATGATAGAAAAAAAAGTAAAATTTAAATAGACTTATTTAAATTGTAACTATGTATGTTATCATTATAAAATCCATAATCATCATTACCACTACCACCACAGTCATCGTCATCATCTCTGCTATCAACATCATCACATTATCTTAATTATAATCACAGTTTGTCTGGTCCTAATCTTTGCCTCCTTAGACTCATTTCTTGTCATTAACACTTTATTTACCACATTTTATTACCTCACCAGAAGTCTTTCATTTTGATATGTGTATATAATCCACAACATAGGAGGGGGTGTCTTTAAAGTGCCCTGAAAATGATGCCACTGCCATGCAAAAACCATAGTAATTGAATCACACCTTCAGTTATGTCTGATAGAGCAGTCAGAAATTGGTCTGGATAACAGTGGCAGCTTTGAAAGCAATGATGGAAACTATTGTCCAATTTTGACCCTCTATTAACATGGCTTCTCATCATCTGGATCTTTTCACCCCCTTCTACCACCAATGCTGAATGCCCAACCAATGCCTGTCAACACACCCAGCTCCACTGCTCTTTCTCGATCCAACTTCACCCCATCATCACAGAAATGCTTGTAATACTTCCCTCTCATCTGTCCTGCAAACAATTATTTCCCTTCAGTGGTTAAGATTTTTCTGTACAATACAGTATTTTTTTAAGTTCTTAAATTCCTTTTCTGTATATGCCTACTCTTCATTCTTAATCAGAACAATTAAGCATATTTTAAAATGAAAGCAAACAGATTTTCTTTCCCTTATCCATGACCACCAAACAAATATTCTTTGCATCGTTTAATTGGAGATGAAAGCTATGTAAATAGAATGAGTGGGGAGGGAAAAAAGAGAAGGATGACCTTCTGGGTGACAGACATAGGTTGGAGGGTGGCATTTTATTGTGAGCCTCTCACTGAAAAGGAAGAATAGGAGAGGACCAGTCAATTTAACGCAAGGACCAAGAGAGCAAGAGGGTTGCTAAGAGACGGGAGATGCTGCACAACTTCCATCGGGAGGCAGGCTCTGACCTTATGTAAATGCGGCTCCCCAAATCTTTTGTGGCAAAGGCAGCAAATTCCCCTTGCCGTGTCAGCGATACCTGGCATCAAGCCTTCCCTTTCAGGCCATTCTCTCATCAGAGAAAAGAGTCCGGCACAGTCGAAAAAGAAGATGATGAGCCTCTCTGACAGACAGTAAGAAAACATGCTTTTGTGATATTTTGCTGATGGTTTTAATGTGGGAATATAGGGTGTGCATGGGAAATTTACAATACTTGCATTCTGCACATTAGCTGTGCAGCATATGAAGCTTTCAAAGTGAATACATGCCTCCAAATGTCAGCTAGCCCCTAAGCCCCAGTAAGCGCCATGTCCAAGGCTAAAAGCACCAACTCCCATTACATTCTCAAATTGCATCTCTTCAAGCTCTCTAAAAGCTCTATGAAGGCACATTAATGTATCCAAACAATCAGACATGTGCCAGGCTTAGGCAGGCATGCAATAATTTGTGACATGTTATTAGATCATATCAGAGCTGAGAAAGGGGAGTATGCAGAGTATTCATATAATTACCCTTAAATGGACAGATAGTGGATGTCTGAATCATATTCACTTCAGAATTATATGAATGTGTAATGCGCTATACACTTTAGACTATCAAATAAACCAAATTTTCTCTCTAGGCAATGGCTAAAATAAAGATTGAAAATAAAAAAGACACATCTAAAGACATCTTGAGCCAGTTACGTGCCAAACTGTTATTCCTGCTATCCAGTTGGTACTATTCAGTGACTCCAGCTGAAACCAGAAGCTAATATAAAAGGTCATTATCTATCTTGATGATTTTTTTTTCTTGCTCAAAGTACCATTCCAGGTTCAATACAAATTAATCTTAATTTACAGCATTTGTAGCATCATGCTGATTACCACAAAAAAAAAAAAAAAAAAACTATTAAAACTATTAAAAACAAAAACCTGTATAACAGAACATTGAACAATAACAGATATATTATAGCATTGTGCAATAGCGCACAAAATAGCTCTTATTTGAAAAAAAATTATCTTCTTTAGAAGTTGGAAGCAAACAAAAATTGGAAAAATTGGTTCCTCTTTTCTAAAGTGTTACCAAATGATCTTGTTTCATTTAGTAAAATTGACTGTTGAATTTTGCAGTGTACAATGGAATAAAATGAGTGAATATAATATGAGTGAATATGTAAAATGAATATAACATAAGTTCATTATTGTTGTAGATGATACTTGGTGAGATCACATCAGATGGTTCATATTTTCATATAAGCTGCACAGCCCTGAACATTCAATAAACAAGCATCAGAGGCAATTAGAAACACTGCTGATAACCTTCCCTTGACACAAGTATACTTACATTCAATGCATCTGTGTCTGCCCTCAGGCAGACAACACTCTCTTTGGGTCTCTGTGCTTTTCTCTATTGCTTCATTGATATCTGTGCATCTCCACTGGGCTTTCTTACAGCAGTCTTTATCATTTGTTTTAGCAGTAGCATTGAGGTTCAGGGGTTACCTCTGACACTTGTCTCTCCAACAGGAAAACAAGAAACACACCACATCTACCTGCTAAGACCTTGCAAACCAACAAGGCCCCAGAGACGACTCAAGACAGCTGACAAAGGAGGAGGCTGAGTCCGAGAAACATTTCCACAAGGAAACTGCATGTTATTCTGCATGTTATTCTTTGCAATGCAATGATCACACATCACTAGCTACATGTATGAGGCACGAGCATATACAGAATGATGTCCGAAAACAAAGGGTGAAAGAGAGAGAAAGTGAAACAGAGAAACAGCGAGAGATTGGAGGCGATCTTGGAAAATAATGACAGCCAGAGGGCCAGAGGGGTTACAACCTTTTGAGAAGGCTGTATCGGGTTGTATCAGGTCATCTGAAGTGGTCACTGATAATGCCTTTCACACATGCTTCGTTTGATACCTTTTGCTAGCTGAGAGAGTGGCTTAATCAATACCTGCAGTGGATCAGTGCTTTGGGGTTACAATATGGCCAGCTCGCCACCAGCTCAGCAACATTCAAGAGCCGGCTAATTGAGCTTTGTCATTTCAGCAGGTCAACCTGAAAATAGCATATCCATTCATCAACCTTTATCTGTGGCAGAGACCTATCTTTCCACAGCTGTTCTCTCTGCATCTGCTTCTGTCTACCGTGATGTTTCATCGATCTCATCATACATCACTCCCGCCATCAAAGGAATTATTGGGCTGAATCTTCAAACGACTTCTCCAACTCCAGTGTCCAATCATCCTGTAATGATGTGTTTGTCTGTTCAAAAGCTACAAATAAATGTGTTCCGAGGAGAGAGATTTAAAAGAGGTGTGTAATTTAATATACACATTAAAATTGTGGACATTTCCCATTGAAAAAGAAGAAATTCCCTGAAAAAAATTAGAATAAATGCACAACTAGATAGATAGATAGATAGATAGATAGATAGAATAAAATGATTATTATTATTATTATTAATATTATTTTGAAGTATTATATTTTTGCAAAAAACAGGTCAGTCCTTTAAAGCACAGCTCCACTTGATTGGACAATCCAGACTGAAAGCAGGGAATGAAATATGGTCACTCTGAGTTTGTCTTCTTTAGATGGATTGCCCATGATCACAGTAATCCATATTTTCAGTTTACACAACTATATATTTTTCTTTCACCCATTGCCATTTTGGATGTGTCTCTGTGTGTGTGTGTGTGTGGAGGGGGATCATCTGAAGCTAACTCTGTCAGTACTGCTCACAGTGGGCAAGGGAGTGTAATAGCACTTCTCAGATTCCAGTGATATCATATAATCTAGTGCATTCACTTACACTGTCATATTTATTTAACCTGCTGAGGGGACAGACCAGAGGGGAACAGGGTCCCTGCTGCTAGGAACACATACATTACACATTGCCGTTGTGAATTGCCATTGATTACCCCGCACCCCTTCACTTTTTCAGACCATAATTTAACACAGCAGGCACAGGACTTAATACTTTGAATTCAAAATCATCTTTACTTCAAGAGACACAAAACAATTGACACTTAGAAAAAGTGCAGCACCTTTCTTAATGGCATCTGGTTGCTTGCCTCCTTTCTTGCTTCATCCCTTATTTCCTGTTTAGTCCAAGCTTGCACCGTCATACTTCTGTAGAGGATACAAGGCTTCTGGGAGGTTATTATTATTATTATTATTTTTTTTTTTGTAAAACTCTGCTTCTATAGTGAAATGCTTAGTGATGCCAGCACATTATAGCCAGTAAGGAGCAAATGTTAAAAAGAGCTCATGTTGGTACTGACACCTGCTTCAAGCAGTTAATGAGAATAACACAGAGATCAGCAATAATCACTCAGTAGGTGAAATAGATGTTGCTAACATTTGCTGAAATTTAAATTTGTAATTTATGAGGATGAAAATTTTACATGTATTTATTTATAAAAACACTTTTCCACTTTTTTTTTAAGTTAGCTGCGGGTTTAAAATATAGCTTCAGATTTCAGTGAGCAAACTGTACACAAGGTGAAACGAATCAGTTCACATGGTCTGAACAAAATCCAAGTTTTGCCAGTTTCCACAATGTGTGTTTTGCTAGAATCAAGAATGATGCAAAATGTGATTTATGTGCATATACTTCTTTTTCTAATATAGAAAAATAAATGCATCCTCGTTATCTTCTCCAAACATCAAAACAGTCACCTTTCATTATTTTGCTTATCATTTCTTGCAAACAGTCTGACTGATACGACACAAACTAGAAAGCAGAAATTCTATAAAGTGTGCATAGGGATCAACTCGCTTTTCATTTTCAGTTCAATCTCAGATGCCAGTGTTTCATTGATCATTAACAGGCTCACTATCAGTGAGATAAAAACACAAGCGAGTAAAAAATTTGCCACTCAAGTTCAGTTGCTGCATATCAGTGTCCATGATAAAGAGCTTGGGTCATGTTTGACCACTGGCAGCAGCTATTTGCTTTTCACTATCGGCAGTGGGAGTAATGTGTTGGCAAGAGAGCGTTTCGTTCTGAAAACACAGCCAAGGGCACTGTGGATAACCTCTGACACAGCTAGTCAAAGGTAAGGGAAAGGCTTGACATAGCAAGCAGTTTGAAATTATACAAATATTTGAAAGGTGAACTGCGCTTGCAGAATGGCATGCAAAGGTATTTTAGCATGCAAAAGAAAAGCTTCTGGAAGTTGAGTTGTTTTAATAGTCATTGGTGTTTTTATGTGTCACTCTTAAATGTGAGCATACTTAAGGTTAGTGTATTGTATAACAGCCACTAACACATTGCAATATCCAGAGGATGTGGTCCAGTATCCATGCACTCTGAAAGGAAAATCTGTGATTAATCGTCCCTTTTTTAATTAGCTCATAGAAAGTTCACACAAAATGCAGCAGAATCTTCAAATAGGTGCCCCTTCACGTGGTGCCCACAAATTCAGGCAATGATCAAACCTGCATGTTTGAAACAAAGTGATTTGAAGTCAAGTTAGCTGCTATGCAGATCTTCTACTTTTTTTTTTTCTTTTTTTTTTTTTTTTCTAAAGCTGAAATGAGCATCGGTGGGGATTAATATGCATTAATTAAACTGACTGTGTTGCCTTTAATGAGGAGGAAAGGATTTGATGTTAATGCTGGTGATCTCATGGAGGCTTCAATCCACTTAATTAACTGTGTTTTCTCAACAAACCAAAATAATCAATGAAAAAGATATTTCATTACTACTAACTTATTAGTACCAGTCTCAAAGGCAAATGCAATGAAAATAATATGGTCTTCAGAAGGAGGTTCATTTACTGAAATAACTTCTTATTCTATCAAGCTGTCCTTCTAGCAGTCCTAAAGATTATGCTACTGACCTTTTGATTCTGTTATTGATGAGCAAGAAACAATTTTTTTTTTTTTTTTTTTTTTTTTACAATTTAATAAGGTTTGTGTATAATTGCATTAGAGTGAAGAACTGAAGCAAAATAAATAGAGATGGTGGATACAAGCCTGTCTTAGTTTCATCTTATTCTCCATTAGCAGTAGTAGTTTTTTATTTTTATTTTTTTTTAAGACATGCTCATGCCCAAATGGCCTAAGGACAAACATTAACAAATACATGTATGTGAGTTATATACAGATAAAGAGAGAATATATTTTTGCTTTCTTAATAGCACTGCAAGTAGGTGCAGCCAAATGACTATATTTCGTGAAGCAATGACATGGATAGTAAGTGATGGAATCAATAAGTTAATTCAGAGAAGGATTCATCAGACTGATTAAAATTTGTGTCTGTTGTTGGTTACAGTGTTTTTAAACAGTTAAGGAACTGACTCATGATGTGAGTCGTTTGTTTGTGTATAGGACCGCACAGATCGAGTTGTGATTGTCAAGTGAGAAAATAGCCGTCAAGTTAGAAATAGCCTATAAATAGATAAGTTTTGCTCCCAAAATAACAAAAATATGAGTTCTTATGAGTTAACACAGTACAACTACTAGTACTAGTACAACCGCCATTCATAAGTAGCCTATTTTTTCAAAGCAACATTTAAATCTCAGGTACTGTGTGTTTATGTTGCAGTGACAGATTGTTTGGAATGACTTTTGAAAGTGTCCAGTGTACTTCAGGAGTGTTCACCCTTACGAAAATAAAGTTTATTCAAGTGTGCTATTTGTATACTTCTTTTAAACTAAAAATAGGATGCTTTTAGATTACTTTTTATGTAGAAATATACTTAAAATAACATTGACTTATACTTACAAAAAGTTTGAATATATTTGAGCTATACTCCCAGACTTCGTGTTTTCATTATTATACGTTAGAGGGTGCTAGTACACATCTTCTACACAGAATTTCAAAAAATAAAAATAAAAGAACAAGTGAAGAAGAAAAAAAGACAACAGATACTAACACAAGTAATCTTTTTTTTTTATCTAACACATGTAATCTAACACGAACATCTGACATGAAACAGAATCAAAACTGTAACGTTATGGAATAAAATGTCAACCGATGAAGAGGTAAAAATTACAGTCAAGCTTTGGGGTGTTAATCGACTCCATCTATGTTTTGATTGTCATTCTGAATCCAATTTATAGGGTTTTTGTTTCAGCTTTTTGTTTAAAATTGTATTTCTTTATTTTTTATGAAGTCTACCCACACTAAAGTGTTTTTTTTTTAAATACATCAAGCTATAATAAAATGTGTTTGTAAACAAGCAGATACCCTATTCTTTCTTTGCATGTTTTGTATGTTCAGATATTCATATAACAAAATATATACAAATTAAAACCTAAATAAGGACATAGTAGTATGATTTAAAGTTCACTTAAAGTAAAATCTTACTAAACTAGTAGTTTACTGAGACTATAATTCAAAGTGTACAAAGTATTTAATTAGTAAACTATCATTAAACATATAAGTTCACTTTTAGTATAATTTCAGTACAAACCACAAACATAGAGGTAAACTAGTTTGTACTCAAAGTTTACTACTGTTATACTTAAAGTGTACTTAAAAGTATACTTTTATATACTAGAAAGTGGGCCAATTTAGTCCCAAGGAGTATTGAAATAATACATTTACAAGTATACGACTAGAATACTGTTATTTGTATAATTGCTACATAAAGCACACTTAAAAATATACTTGAACTTAAGTATACTTAGTAGAATAAACTTGAAGTAGGCTATACTACTTTTTGGTAAGGGCAGTCATGTGACAAATTCACTTGAGACAAATTCTCATTCTCTATAAGTACTAAAGACCTCCTTGATTAACACCTACCTTCATCCAGGTAATCCAGCTCACTTTGTCGACAGTTCGCGTAGGTTGTCAAGTTCTTCATTTGTTTTCCTTATTGCTGTCTGATAGGAGAACCAAAATTGGCAACCCATATCCAGTGATATTCATGACTATGAAGCTAAATGACTGATTATGAAGAATACCGGTATGATGTTGTTTATGAGATAGCATCGCTAGCATGCTAACATTATCTTAAACAGTTAAGAGAGTGTTTAGTTGTCAGCATTTACATGTAGCCTACTTCCCTGGGATTGCAGACTCGGCCAACAAAATTAGATCTTGTAACATTTAACTGCAACATTTCTGCCTTCAAAATTTGAGCAGAAGAAGGTACCTCCAGAGACAGGAAGTGAAGCAGAATTTGTATTCATGCCTTCATTCCTTCATGCCTTAAAAGGCTGCCTCCGAAGGCAGCATTTTAGCGCTTTCGGATGCAGCCTATATACCACAAGATCAGTGTCCTTACACTTGAAGTTTAGCAGCTGGCTTTACTTTATGAGGAAGTTCTAAAGAACACTCTGTGCATAGTCTATTCCATATGAGTATTGGTGAATATCTGCACACTAATTTGTTCTAACATCTATGAGGGAGAAATGAAAGCAAGCTGTTCATACAGTTTCCAGCAACACATCACACGGTGGATGGCAGCGCTTGCCTCCAGACTGTGATTAATCACGCTTGACCAGTGAGTCACCTGTTTTTATTCATGAGTAAATGGTTATGATTGTAGTAACTGTTGGGGGATATGGGAAGTTCCAGAGCTGACTTTGAACAAGAACTAGCGTTGAAACTAATGACTAAATTAGTTTCAGGCATGTAGTGCATAATCACAGAGATAAATGGGCCAGGTAAGTGTCAGTGGCTTATGTCATACTGTCATGGGACTGGGAATTTGTGGTGGAAGTCCCAGTGTAGCTACGCTCAATATACTCTAGAAGAACACACGCTTCCTCTGAGATAAGCAGAGAATGTAATTATGAAAAGTCTGGACCACACCGATGGACCTTGTCACCTCAGCCTGCCCCACATCAGTACTTGGGGTTACTACTTGCCGTCAACATGCATTCATCATAGGATAACAGGATGTCTTTTTGTCTTTTTTTGTCAGGTCAAAGACTCCTCTCTACTATTTCCTTGACTTCTCAGCTCTTACCTTTTTCATAGACAAGCTTTTAAAACATCTATAAAACCTCATGAATGACAACGTATTTTAAAGGAAAATGAAATTGTAAAATAAATGTAAACCATTCCAATGTTGCCCTGTATGTTACTTTTAGAATACCAATATGTATTATTTATTTAAAAAAGTAAAAAAGTTGAACAAAAGCTGAACCGTTTTGATTCAGCTGTACATCAGTGTTTAGATACTATATATATATATATATATATATATATATATATATATATATATATATATATATATATATATATGGTAACAAGGTTAGTTTTGACAGACTGAGATGTTGGATTGTATTTCACCTAAAACATCAAATGCATATCACACTTTAACAGATGTAAAATGTGTTTTCTACCTCCCACTCTCTGCCTCCTCCTCTCAACACTTAACTACGCAGTGTTACTAATAAAATAATGAATGAAAGAAAGAAAGAAAGAAAGAAAGAAAGAAAGAAAGAAAGAAAGAAAGAAGCTAAAGTCCTGTCAGAACTAATTTAATACTTTTCACTTAACTTTAAGGTTGCAACATCTAATCGACATTTAATAGATTTTTTTGTTTAAATTTGCCTTCACATTTAGCATTGTTCTTTACACTGCATTTGCTGATTACTGAAGCAATTTATGCAGCTTAACCATATTAACCTTTACACATGCAAACACATGTTTTTTTTTTTTTACTTTAGTGTTTCTCTACAGTGTTTTTCTTCTGCTTTAATAAAATTTTTGTCATTTCAGTGAGTGCCGAGCTACAGGATGAGAAATGGTGCACCTGTGTGCTGTCTAAAGATAGGCTAGCAGTGGAAGGCCAGGGATCAGACTCCAGAGGACCCATCCGTCTCAATCGAAGGCTGCAGCTGACACCTTACAAAGAGGTACAATTAATAAGGACATTATCCGCCGGCAAGCGACAATGGGGGCCTGACGCACAGGCACTAACCCCTGGAGGTCTGGAGAGTAAGGGGAGGGATGGCAGGCCTGCAAGCTTTTAGAACAAGGCTCATTAGGACCAATTTCTCCACAACATGAAATACTATCCCATAATAGAGCCATCTTTTCAAACCATTATCAGCTTCTCTGTTTGGTTTGGGTCATTTTCAAGGATCAATCATACGTTTGTCAGAGGCTGCTGAAACATGTTTCTTGTTGAAAAAATAAAATAAATAAACGTCTATAGACGAATGCCCCCCATTTCTTTTAGTGATAAAATGTATGTCCTTGAATCATTTTTATATTAGGTTCCTATTGTAACACCAGGGTGAAAACTGAGGCATTGTAAATGTCCAATCCATTTTGAATCACACTTTTTGAGAATTCTGAATGTATTTAAAAAAATAAAATAAATGAATTAAAAAGTCCAGAGTCATCTAAGGGAAGAAAATACCATTAATTTCCCTAAAAAGCATTTTTAATATTATCTAAATAGTTCCACCCTCCTGATATTTCCAGTGATCTGAATGTTGTTGCTGGTCAGTGGACGGTCACTCAGCTGAAAAAAATAAATAAATAAATAAATACAACAGAGGAAAAAGTGAAAAGGATGTGGGCTCATACAGATTTTTTATTGTTATTGTTATTGTGTAAATTGCAGAAAATTGATTTGCCACAATATATATTTTTTCTTTCATTTTTCTATTTTTAGGAATAAATCAGTCCACAAATAAAACACTTATACCCAACAGTGCAGCATGGTGCATCAAGGTTGTGTCAATCCTGAGTGATTTTAGTGAGGTACATACATGTATATTAAATGAACTACAGCCTAATCTGTGCTTAACTCTTCCCCAGTTATTTGTAGTCAAGAGTTACTTTGCCTATTATCGGTTTTATTTTATGGCATATTCCATGGGGATGGATTGAGCTTGGTTATGGATTAACAGTGCAATCAATTGTTAGATTTAAGTCTGGCTTCTAGAGCTGAGGAAAATGAATTGGAAATGCTGTCAATCCTTTATCGACCCACCCCTAAGACTTGCTTTTATTGCAGGCAGAATAATATTATGATGAGTAGCTTATCTCCCATTTTAAACACAACCTTCACCCCTCACATTCTCACTAGACTGGCTCTACTATATTTGTTACAATTACTCCTATTTCTAATTACATTTCACATAGTGTGTGCATGCTACAAATGACAAACTTTTTTTTTTTTTTTTAAGGAATGCATAATGATGCATGCATATATATATATATATATACATACATACATATTGAAGGTCAAAGTAACAACTTGCATTAATGTAGGGACATTCAATTTGAATTAGGCTGAAATGGGCTGAATTGAATTAAGAGCCTTTCATGTGTCAGGTCTTTTGTGTTCAGAATTATCAGTTATCAGCAGAACACATTAAATTATAACAAATTTCTGTATTTTAATTGATATATTTTGAATTGCATTCCGAGGAACAAAGGCTTTAGGAATGGAAAATCATATCAAATTATCTCTCTTCACATTAATGATTCTGTTTGGTTTGGTTGGTAGGTTTATTTAATTTTATTACATTTTTTAAACAAATCTGAATGTCAGTGCTGCCTGAAAATAGGAACACTATTAGAATAATTATCACCATTGACCCTTCTGGTGAATTGTTTTCATTATCATCATAAATAATAGTTGTGAATAAGCTGTATTGTGTAAAAGGTATGTAAGGAAGACACCATCAAACTTTCTTTTTTTAATTCACTTTCTGCAATAAAATGCATTTTATTGATATATTTAAGATATAAATCACTGTACAGTTTAGGTTTCCATTTCTGTGGATTAACAAGAAAGTTGTAAGGGAATAAAAGAAAAGACAATATGGTGTAATTATTTGAATATTTTTCTTTTTATTTCATGATTAAAAACAGATCCTGGTTATATATTTTTTTTTCCACTTTCCGTTTTATATGATTGTACAAAATGACAATGATTTCCACCATTAAATGCCACAAATTACAGAGTGAGAGAAAGGGCCAGGAAGGTGGATCCCATTCATTTCATGTTTCATTTTCGGTATTGTACTCCAAAGTCTCTCCTCACTATCTTGCTCCTGCTCTTCTGCTATTATTGAAGTAGAACAGTGATTAACAGCAATTTACAGTATAATTATGTGAAGAAGAAAAAAAAAGACTCACTTTGCAGAAGTACAAAACAAGTGCGAAACACGGCTTCCAATCAACAGCAAGATGCTTCCAAACTGGAACTTGTCAAAAAGGAAAAATAAATGTCAAACTTTTGCTAAAGTTTTACCCAACTCATAAAGAGTCTCAAATAGATAAATAAATTAGTCTTCATAAATAGAAAGTGTTTTATCAATATCAATTTGAAACCAATGGCCCGTTTTAGGGAAATCAATTAACTGGATGTTTTTCCTATTTGAGTAAGATATTAAGACATTGTAATCCATGTGATCTGTCCTATGGATCTGTTCTTCTTTTTATAAGCTGTTGGTGCCAATAGTACCTTGGAGGTCTTTAGGAAATCATGGTCATAGGCAAGCTAGCAAAAGTACTAAAGGGCACCTCCTCTTAGTAGCTCTTATCTTCACTGAACACTTTAAATTGGAAGGTCCTCCATTGAGACTGGGTCAATATCCTGAGGGCTGGCACAGCAGAGAGGACTATTGATCTCTCCATATCTGTTTCCAGTGCTCACATGATACATGCCACAATTCCTGCCCTAGTTCCTATCAAAGGACCCTTCTTGCAGGGCTACAAAGACAGCAGTGGCTTTCCTCCCAACATGGGGCGATTTTGAAGTTGTTTGGTGACATAATACTGTAACTGATCATATTGAGGCCTTTGTAACCTTGTGGCGAAACAGAGACGCAGATTGCCAGCAAGCCCTGCTAATCAGACGGAGAGGAGATGGCAATGAGGTGCGAAGCCTTTCTGAAAATTAAAGGGAAAAAAATAAAAAATCAGGTTAACTGGTGATCAACCAAATGTCTCAGACTCTAATGAAGCCTTAGTTGCCCATGGCAATGAGTAGTTCAGGAAAAGAGTCTTTCTCCTTGTGCATTCCTTTGATCATGTTTGCTTTTCCGCTGCTGGGGTTCTCATTGTTGTTTTTAATTACTTCTCTGCCAAATGGCACAGATGAAAGATAGGTGTCTGTAATTAATAACATTTACATAAATTAGCATCACTAACAAGTCTCATTAGTAGCTTCTAGCTTTTGTTTTGACTAATGTCTAAATTAGACTAAAGTCTAATGTCACCTTCTTATATAAGCACTAAGTATAAAGAATAATATCAGAAAGGGGGCATGATTCACTTGATCTCGGCCATATTTTTGGTTACTTCAGTGGATGCAATTAAATCCACTGTGCATTCCAATGATTAGGGTCAACCTGTGGAAATATGCTGTCTGCTTTATTATGCCATAATAGAATCGGCCAACTCTATTCAATTAGTCAGTCAGTTCAGAGAGATACTTTGTGGCCGTGAACATGCAGTTTTCAGTCAGGCTCAAATGGCTGATCAAAGACGCTTGCAGTTTGCCATTTGGCTGCATATAATGAAGGTCAGTACAATATGCTTTATCTGCGGTTGCTATGCAGAAGACTCTTAAATGCGCCATTTTAGTCTTTTGATATTGTGTCAGCATGATAATGACGGGGAGAAATTTGCTCCCATTACAATCAATATCTATATGGCGCAAATGAAAGAGAGGAAAAAGCTTTCTTTCAGGTGGACCTGCCACCCTGATAATGATGGAAAAGCCCACTGGTTTGTCTTCGGTGCAGTGGAAGTCATGCCTGAAATAGTAGATTACTTTTATGTAGTACCTTCACAAAGGCATCACATATGCAGCACGGCAAATGGCTCAGTAATGACTCCCGAATGCCGCTCACTGCCTGCGCTCTTATGCTTTATAATGATGCATTATGTCTCCTTCGCACAGCGAAACCATTTTTCCCCTCCCTCTTTATCTTTTAAGTGTGCTGGGGCCTGGGGGAAAAAAAATACATATTTACATCTGGCGATGTAAATAGACTTTATATAAGCCGCTTTTGTTGTGATTTTGCTTGCGCACATCAACTCATCTCCTGCCTTAGATAAAGAGCCCCACACACACATCCTGTAACAATGTGCTTCAGCTGAGTAGATCAATAATGCACTCTTTTTCTGATGTCGGTACCAAGCGCTCTGTGATTAGTTTGACAGAAAATGACTCCCTAATCAGTGAAATGTATTCTGTTTTGGTGGCTAAATGAGGGTGTTTACACTCATCCCCGTGCAGGTCAGAGAAACTCCACACTTTGCTGCTTTGAGACAGAGCACTATAATCTGTGCCAAAGGGACAGGCTGTCATTACATGCGAATGGAATAATAGACTGACATTGATGCTATGGCAAGCAATTGGTTTTCCGGCATCAGTCAGGTGGGCTGCCGACTATATGATGAGGGAGAAGAGGCAAAGTGTGTGTGTGTGCATGTGTGTGAGAGAAAGACTGTCAGAGGGATCATTGAGCAGGAAATCCTGTCTCGCTCAGCATGAGAGATCTGACTCTGTGCCAGTCTTTGACTGTCTCTGCTTATGTAATGTTATAATAGTATCACTTTTTGTGTGTATTTGGGTGCATGCAACTTTTTTTTTTTGAGTGCTTTAACTGTTTGTGAAGATGTATATATCATTAAGCCACTGTACCTCTCTTAACAGTGCCATTATGTGCAATGAAAGTGCTGATATTAATTTTGTTCATTTAAAACAATTATCCTCTCCATGTTTTAATAGACATTCTCAGCCGCTTGTCAAATAGAGACATCTGTACCACAATGAAGCCTTTTTTGTCGCTATCATTGTCTCTGTTCCGCCAATGTTCTTATATGTGACCTTCTGCTATAACAAAGGCCTCTGGATCATGCAAATTGTGACATCTTATTCGAACTTGCACATTTGAATCGAAATAGAGACATCACTGTGCATAATCCTGTGGATGACAAGTCCGTGACAGAGTTCAAAGGTCAATGGCTGTCAAAGTCTGGTCATTTTGGGGGGGATTTGTCCTCTTCTATTCAAGTGAATATCGCAATGACTCTTTGTCTGTAGCACTATGCCGGAAACAGGCAGAACAAGAGAGGCCTGGCACTGAGCCCACAGTGCAAAATTTTCACCTGTCAGTGCTCCGGCCTGGTTAGAAAAGAGCAGGGGAAAGGCTTCGACTGGCCAATAGTTGGGGTCAAGGACGGACCAGGCGCTGCCACTCCCCAGCCACATCATCTTTGTATGACAGCACCACCCTAAGGTTGAAGTTCAGTCAGGTTTTTTCAGTGACACAGAGCTTAACGTCAAACACAAGATTAAAGCAGGGGTGTTGCATCTTGGCAGAGACCAAATGAAAATATCAAGCGATGAGTTCTTCTCCGTGTCGAGCGGAGCAACAGGAACAGGTAGCTAATATTAGAGAGAGGAGATGGCCTGGTTAGCAGTGACTGCCTGCTGCTTTCCGAGTACTCAGTCCTGGTCAAAAGGCCACCGGGCTTTGCTGCTGTTTTATTGGTAAAATATATTACAGTTGAGGCAAGCCGAAATGCCTTATTAGAAGGTGGGGGTGTGAAAGAAATGCCCCTTTGACTTATTTCCCAAGCACCGCACATATCTTCATATTACTGAATAAATTACTTTAAGTCAGGATTGTACTACACTGCCTTTTAATATCTGGGGCTTTAATCAGGAGTCAATAATCGGCCCATTTAACCTTTTAACTGTCACCCCCATTTTTGAACATAGACGTGGAAGTACACTATTCACACTTAAATTGTTATAAATCATAAACGCTTTTGAATACAGACCAAAGGTTGGTCTCTTTTTAAAGAAGACAATCTGCAGATTATTGCAGAAGTGAAATCATTTTAAAAAATGAAAGCATAAAAAAGTTATAGAAGTTTAAATTTACTGTAAATACGTTTATTATTTTATTTGTATTATATTTTATATAAAATAAATATTTAATAAAATATGTTTTAATCCAAAATTGCTATAAAATTAAAGCCATATGTGTAAATAAGTTGTGTTCCAAATTTGAAGTTGATATGAAAAAAATGTAGGTTCATATGCAATTTTGTTTAGGCGTTATACCACAAAAAGCCACCGGGGGCCATTGAAACTCCATTGAATTTTTTGGATGCATTTGTTTGTCACAAATGTATCAATTTCTCTCTCAATATTATGTCTATGACAAAATAACCACCAAATATGGAATCTTGAGACTCAGACCTTTCCAACGATATGTATTTTGTCAAGATTATGAAAAGTTTTGATTCGTAATATATTTGGAATATGACCCCTCCCACTAAGGGGGAGGACCACGCTAAAAGATTTTAAAGTACGATTTCCATGGTAACGCAGTGTTCGATTTCAAAATGGTTTTCATAAGATGAATTTGGAGTATATATGCTTTCAAATGATATATCATTTATGATGATTACTAAAATATGTGATAGGGAAAAAGGAAGCGGAATAGATTTTTTGTAACAAAGGTCAGAACTCCAGTTATGATGTATATGTTTTGAGGTGCACTCTTTTTATAAATTAATCTTTTACTGTTCCTTCATAATTTCTTAACAACAAAACGTGGTCAAATATCTATTTAGGAGTCTTAGACCTTTCCAACGATATATAGTTTGTCATGACTAGATTAGGATATAATTGTAATATATTGAAGTAAATTTAGGCGTCCCGTATACGGGACGGTGACATTTAAACGGCAAAATAATTTCAGAATTTTAGTGAAGGAAAGGATGGGAAGGTTCCTCTAAGTTCTATGTATAAAAACCTTGAAACATACTATAAAGTGAAAAAAGTAGTTGAATTTACAACAGCAAAAGACTGTAATCAACCTGCATCATGAGCTGCAGCCACTTGGTTAGAATATCTTGTGTTATAAAAGAAAAGTAAAAAGGAGTATAATCAGCTTCCCATGTTAAGGAATTCTTTTCAGTTTAGCTTGTTTTGGTTTTTCGAATATCATTGCAAGTTACTATTGGCTTTTAATGCAAACAGAAGTGGTGAACTGGATACCTTTAACAGTCTGTTTTTAACAGGCTTCATGCATGTGGGATGAGGAGATCATTAAATGATTCAAATTTTTTTACATGTATTTTTTTTATTAAATGTAAACAGAGATTTTGGTTGCACTTTATTTTACAGTGCGTATACTTACATGTACATATAGTGTACTTACAGTGTATTTATCTAAGAAAGTTCTGGTAATACAAGGTAACTACATGGGGTAGGGTTAGGTTTAGGGGTAGGTTCAGGGTTAGTACCTAGTTATTACATAGTTATCGTAATTACTATAATAAGTACACAGTATCTATATGGGGAGCAGGACTGTAAAATAAAGTGCTACCGAGATTTTAGTGATTGACAGTAGAATATATTTATACATATGATTTTAAATTTACACTTTAGTATGTACATATATAACATTACCTTCCTTAGATTCCTTAGATTTAATTGCTGTGGAATATTTTTTACACTATTCTTTAAGTTTTTTTCTTGTCGTACAGTTTTATTATGTAAAAAAGTCTCTCTGAGTCAAGTCATTAGCGTGAATACGGGTAAATAGAGAAAGACTGCATGAGGGAAATATATGATATAGCTGCTGGAACTAAAAGGCTGGACGGCAAATATATCTGAAGATTTTAATCAGATTCAACCTCTGATATCTCATTGTCTGTTGCCAGATGTTGCTGCTTTCCATTGTGACATATGCTCCAGTCAGGCTGCAAAGCCCCTCTGGTAAAAAAAAAACTAAGAAGAATTATTCAAGAGGCCATGCTGCCCTAGTGCATCACCTTCACTGCCTTCCCTTGAGTGACAGTGACTTAAAAAAGAACAGTGCAAAAAAAAAAAAAAAACGCCTGAAATAACAGCTCTACAAGAACCGCAGAAACTGATCAGTATGTGCGCCCACCCGCTGCTTATCATGCTCTCCTCAAAACCATCGCCTGAGGATTCCTGCATATCAGGCTTTTTTTTTTTTTTTTTTTTTTTTTTTTATGGCTTCATTTGAAATAGTGTGACTTTAAAGAAGCAAAGCTGAGACAGGCTGATTTGACAAGACAGCTCATATGCCAGAAACTCTGCAGAAATGTGCAGCATTGCTTCAGAGATATGGCTCTTTACACCCCAAAATATGTGTATACCTTAAAGCCAATTTGGCCTGATTAATGGAAAGTTAGCTGTGGAAGACAAAAACATTTCTAAAATCCCTGAGAGGCATGAAGTACCATGCACACACAGACACACACATACACACACACACATATATGCATTTAAATATAATTTGTCATTGCTTGACCATTGCTGGGTCATCAGTTGTTTCAAAAGGAATTAAAAAAATAAGTATAAATGAATGAAATTCAATAATTAAACAAGCTGCCAGTTCATGTGATTGAAGGACTTGCTTAGTCTTTACTGTTATAGCTGCACATGCCTCAGAAGCTTCAGACCTCTAAGAGGTTTGAGAAGCTTAAAAGAGGCTTAGCTGCTCTTCTCATAACCTCTGTACTCCATAGCTGTTAAAAACCACAAAGAGAAAACACTCTTGTATATGTTTCATATGCCCCAAACACTTCATCATTCACATTTGAAATTGAATTATGTTTCAGAAATTATTAGTGAACTCAATCGTTAAAGAGAATGTCAGTAAGCAAATTTGAAAGAGAGAGAGGGAGAGAGAGAGAGAGAGAGAGAGAAAACAGTCAAATTAATGTGACATTCAGCCTATTGCATGTTTCATGAAGAGAGAGGATCATTTATAGGTTGTGGTACGGTTAATATGAATATGCAATTGAAATGCAAAGGCAGAAACCCATAATGGAAGTAAATCTATTTCACTCACACTCATGCGATTTTATAAAGATTCAACTATAGTTCTGCTGACCCGAGAAAAAAGGCGTTTGTTATTATTTCTGTCCTTTAAGTAGATTATTTTTATTTTATTCTTTATTTTTTTTGAGACAGAGGCTGATCCTGACGGCTTTTTCTCTAATCCCTGCCCTGGATGCAGGCTTAACTAAACAGCAAGTTTGTCACAAGCTCAAACAGCAACTCAGTGTTGCACTGGATACTTCATTCAGCTTAAGCCAACTTATCAAACACATTCAAAGCACATTCATTGAGCTATGTGGACGGGTCTTTTCTCCAGATCTATTAAATAACACTCTTATCTGTACTTAGCATATGCAGTGTAATGTCTGCACTGGCGGCTTTAAGCAGATTCTAACTCCAGGCACCTCGAGCCATCCTCGAGCTGAAGCTACAGATAACATTCAGAAACTTCCTCAGACATGCCAGTTTAACATCTCAATAACTTTGTTCCACTTCGGAGAAGTTTATTATTTATTTGCTTCTCAATGTCTGTGAATTCCATATAATGTGTGTTGTTGCTCCTCCAGATGGGTGTATTTATTTTGAAATGCAAAATGGTGTGGTTGGTGTTCTCTCTCTTTACTTTTCCATTCAGTCTATTCAGAAAGTAAACATGATAATGTACAATAAGTGGCGGGCTGAAATGGAAAATTGCATGCTGGTGGATGTCTGTGTAATGCACAGCATTGCATTCCAAGCATGCAGGCTTAATATAGTAAATTCTGTATTACAAAGTATGTCTTAATTAACAAAAAATCTAGTACATGGGCTAATCAGAACAATACAAAATATGGCAGTACATTAGTACACCCACAAGTTTAAACAATCAATTTGTAAACAACCCATGAAATGTAAACTGTGCCATGATTTGATAAAGACAACACCTACTGAATACAGAAAAAGCAACAATTCAAAATCCCCCAGACTATTCTGAATACTTATTCAAGAACTGAAAACGTTTAGTGAAGCACAATAAGTGCAGTTGATAATAGAGAAATAGAGCACATCAGCGCAACAAAAGCTGGAAAGCATCCAAGAGGATGCCTGCAGATGCACCATGAAGGAAAGTCATTCAGAGAGAGATGTGTTCAAGCTGAAGTGCTGAGGTTGGGAGTTTAAAACAGAGTGCTGCCCTGCACATTTTCATAATCAGTTTACTGGGCCCCCCATTCGGTCAGACACTGGCCCCATCCTTTGCATCAGTCCATTTGTCACCACAAAATATTTGGCACAGCACCATCTTATTCAGAAGCTAATAAAAACGCAATTAGTGTGCTAATATGTTTATAATTTGATTTGATTGCACGCTATATCATTGTTACCATTTTTAATCTAAATATTTAGGTAATAACATCATTGATGGATGGAGAGGAGAGTACCATCTTTTCGAATCTGAAAAATCTTCTTCAGATGCAGTAACATGGACAGCGGCGGTAAGCATCGCAAGAGAAGCAACTCTTAGAGAAACACCAGTTTATCTCCGATCTCAAATGTGTTTTTACATTCTCGCCTTTAAGAATTGAAACTTTAAAACGCAGCTAATTATTTGAAATTATGTTCAGCGTGTGGTTAAGACGCAAACTCTGGAAAGTAAATGATTGAAGTGGCATGCAATTAAATGACTAAACGCGCGTTTGATTGCTATTTATTTATTTCTCCCCAAAACATTTTTTGAAAGCTCTGACGCAGTTTTTGGTTAAAGTTTCATTGTTGACGAAACTTTAACATCATACCGAAATGTTTTATGTGATGTACAAATTAATACCGGCATCAAAAGAACAGTGTTAGTTTAGTCAGAATTTTAAACCTGATTCTTTAATAATGAGAACATTCCTGTACTCTAAGATGACTTTTTAACTACTTATATATTATAGGTTATTGTAGTTTTAAATTATATTTTTATTGGCTATCTAATTGTTGTTATTTATAATTAACTATTGCCTATAGAATTTCATATTTTTTGCCTCCCCCACGCAGACGTTTCCCCTCTATAATAAATGTATAATATGTATTTAAACTAGGGAAATTATGCTTTGATAAGATTTTATATGTTGCTGTTATTTATGTGTATTACTACTACTACTACTACTACTACTACTACTAATAATAATAATAATAATAATTATTATTATTATTATTATTATTATTATTATTATTATTAAAGCATCGTTACCCGCAATACTGCTGTCATTACCATCACATCGCTCTTTGTATTTAACCCTTGATTAGTAAAAATAAATAAATAAATAAATAAATAAATAAATAATAATAATAATAATAATAATAATAATAATAATAATAATAATAATAATAATAATAATAATTTATTGTGGTAGAAATGAAAAGTGCCCGATGAGCACTTTTAGGGACAACAGAATTATAATGTAAGATCTGAAATGTTATATCCAAGACTGATCCAACTTTTCTTAAGAAAAAAAAAAGAAAGAAAAAAACTTGTAATGTCAAACGTCATTACACACATCAGCAAACATCCACACCATCACACATCAGGTTATACCAAAATCCAGCAGAAGGGAGTCACAACGATCATATATTTATTCCGTACATGTGATGAAACCTCTTTTGAATTTTTTGAGTTTTATTTTTCTAAATTTCAAGCAGTCAGAAGTGCCTCTATTTAAAGATTTATTTATCTGTGCACAAGAGATAGCTAACATCCGTTGGCTATTTATGTCTTTACGTTCACGTGGGCTGAATAAATAGGTTACGTTCACACACTGAAACAGTCTTGCAAATTTAGAGGCCGTAATAATATAGGCAATGCTTTATTTATTTAGAGAAAATAAAATGAGCATGATATTATCACAGCAAGAAAACAAACGTACTCCGCACGGATCAAATAAAGTGTATTTTCACACAAAAGACAATTTTAGCTCAATGGTTAAAATGTCTCCACTGTTTTGATAGGCTACACAAATTGTATCACTGAACTTTATTTGCATATAAACTGCGAAAATCATTATTTTCTGACTCGGTCTTTTATCGGGTTAAACTGACCACAGATGTTTTTTTTTTATTATTATTATTATTTTGTTGTTGTTGTTTCTTACAAAAAATAATAATAATTATTATTATTATATAAAGCATATTATGGCGCGCGCAAAAATAAATGAATAAATCCCTCATATATTTGCCTAGAGATATAAGATTATTTTACAGAGCCGACGAAGTGTGTTGAAAAAATACGCCTGTAATTCCTCTCTCTGTTTGATATTAGCACAAGAGCTTTGCTTCTGGAGCCTCTGTAAAGGAGCTGTGTGCACTGAGCCCTGAGACTCCAAGAACAGCATCCTCCTCTCATACCTGTTGAGAAGTCTTTCATCCTTAATGGGCTCATTAGCTACATTGTTAATTGAGTACTATTCAGGGCAACATCAAAGCAAAAAAAAAAAATGAAGAAGAGTATGCAGCTCCTTTATACATTTTTGACAAATAAGAGACCCAACAGGGCTCTAAGGGGGTATGTGCTGAAGGAGGCTTAGTTTTGGAGTGCATTGTGTGTCATTATGTTTAAAACAGTAAGCACAATAATATTTTTTCTTCTGATGGCATGCATTTCAGTTGCATTTTTGCTTCTTTGAAAAACGCCTCTTGTGTCCTTTGTCACAAAGCAGAGAGGGTGGCTCCTCATGAGGGCATTTCTACAGCAAAGTGTCACCAGAGGATGCTGCTTGTGTGTGAAATAATAAAGCTGGACAGGTTCTTAAATCATTAGTATTATAAATATAAATCAAACATAATATTCAGTTGGATATATATATATATTAGTTTCTAATTTCTTATTCTAAGTCAGCAATACTATCTTTGCACTGCCTATGAAAGAGAGATTCAACTACAATAATGGTAGTTAAATAAAATGCTTATTGAACATCAGACTGCACATTAAAAATTAAAATAAATGGAAAAAACATTTTGACTACTCAGTTGTATAAAATAATAAAGAACTATTATGATTTAATAAGAAGAATAAGAATAAGAATTTGATTGTCAAATGAAAGAACAATTTAATAATAGACATCAAAACATGTTGCTATTTTTCTATCCTTGTTGCCTTTTTCTTCCAGAGATTTTGCATCAGCTCAGTGTTCTCCCTCATGGTGCAATATTAGGTGGTAATAGGATAGGAAAATTGAAGCTAACTCATTGGAATTAAATTGATTAGCATGTGTTCAGAAGTAATAAGCTGTCAGTTATAAAATGAAGATCTGTATTTAGATATTCGATAGGAAAGAATAATGAATAGGCAAAATAGATGACGCTGTTTTGCAGCTAGATTAGTTATTTAGAAGCAACAGACCAAGAGCAGATTTGTGATGATGACAGTGATTGTTGCATTCTTTATTTTTTGCTGATGTTAGATATATAGACTAAAGGGCTTTTCTGAGCAGTGAAAGAGTTAACGGTTTCCAAAAGTAATGTTTTGATAAAAGACATGGAATTTTGAAAAACATCAAACTTTTTAATGAAGGATAATTAATGAGTATCAAGAGTAGTGTGCTTACATGGAAGGCTGATCAAACTGGAACCCTGTGAACCAGAGAGTGTGTTGCAAAGGAGCTTGCTGACTTCCATCCCCGGGGGGAGGCTGCCTGGCTTTTACTAGAAAGCACAGGGGGGGGAAAGTTAATTTACACAGCCATGTGTTCAGTGCTGCAACTCAATAATCCATCTCCTCCTGAACCCTTGTTTGTTTTTTCATATATAATAACAATAATAACAATCCTGTTCAAAAAAGGAAATCATTACATTTCAAAGACTCAAAAATAAATAATTTCTGTCTCTCCTGAATTACCTAATATAAAGTTGAGCACAGTTCATACTTTTTCGTTCTTTAGTTTTACCTCTCCAGGATCAATGAGTCAAAAACATGAAAAATTAAATACCGATAAATAACACATCATTGATTAAGTGATGAATGATTTATTAGTCTCCTGGAGACTTTGTTTTTCTGGTGTAAAAAAATCTCATTACCAAGTGCTCAAAAGTTTAAATTGTTGCTGCATATCAATTTATTAAGCCTTTAAATTATTGATAAAAAGGGTGATTGTTGTCAGTGCCAACTCTTACTATAATAACAGGTTGTTATGGTTTATTTTAGACTATTGTGCCAGCTGCTTAGTTGTCATGACAGTTTTACAAATTCTGAGATTTTGACATCAAAAGTAAATTCAAAGGAGGAAGTTTAAAGGGGAAAAGTAGATCAAATAAATGTAAGACTGGAAATACCCATCCACCTGATATGTCATTTTAATGAAAAGAAATGACTCCACCCACATGTACATTTTTGCAAATATGTTTGATATTACAACATTATTTTACAGATTATTGATATTTGGATTGATTTATCTTGGACAGGAATATTTAATAATTCAAGTGAAAAGTCAGAGTGTTAAACTCTGTGAGATTTCAACCTTAAATTAAATGTATAAAACATTTTTTTTTAATGCCTGCTGCATTATTATATATATTATTATTATTATGAACATTTTCCACTTCATTATTTTCCAGGTTACCCTCACTAATAGTCTTCACATTATCATCTTTTAACATGTAGATTTTATTTTCACATAAATGGAAGTAGATATGGTGCAGTGTTATACAGATAAGTAACGATCTTTCTGTTTGAACTAGAACTTAAAATAATCATATTATTTTCATATTATCAATATCATATTATAATTGTTCCAATAAGCACACATTTTAAACACGCTAACTGTAACATTTTTCTATGCTTTATTATTTAATTGAAATTTGAAATGCATTTTATGTGACTGTGATTTTCTTTTATCCAAACATTTATTTTATTAGGCTTATTATTATCATTTTGATTAGATTTTTATATTCATGGTTTTGCAGGGAATACATGTTTTTAATATTTAATCATTTGTAGAGCTGTTTAGCAGAGCTGAACATGGTTTTGCAGGGAATACATGTTTTTAATATTTAATCATTTGTAGAGCTGTTTAGCAGAGCTGAACATGGTCTTTTCCTAGAACTTTCCTTAGAACTAAGAATAGCATCACATTGGCATCAGAATGGGTGCACGGAAACCCAGATTTAATATAAATCTCACATTCAGAGGGGGCGATAGAGCAGATACCTTCTTTCTTCTGACCCACAAAAGATAATAATAAAAAAAAAAACAAGCAGAAGGGTTGCTCTATTTAATAAGTCATCACACCGCTATCTCATTACCTGCAGTCTGTCTGGTGAGAATGGCGAAGCATTGCAATGTACATTGACAAACTTTGTCTGTTTTGGGGATAATGTTATCTTCACCGAATATCTCTTGTAAAGCTTGAGCAGCTAGACAGCAGCCCCACTTTTACTTTGCAATGACACAATTATGCCATTATCTCTGATATTAATAATCTTGACAAAGTCTGTAAAAAAAAAAAAAAAAAAAATGTATAGCCCCCCTTTTTTTTCGACACGAATATGTGATTGCAATTAAGATAGGAGTCCTAACACAATGTGGAAATTAGTGGAATCTGGGTTTCGGATAATTACATACAGAGCTTAGCTTTCATATACTCTCCATCAATCACATGAAAACAAATGATCTGGCAGACATGAGGATAAAAAGCAAGATTGTCCTGTCCTCGGGATACAGACAATGCTACTTGGCATTATCATTTCTTTCTGCATTTCATATGAGTTCATCTCATAACTCATCAAACAGTTTGTGCTGTCTACATGTAGCCTTTATTCTTCTTCCTCTGGTTTTATTCTGCATCTAAACTGCACAGATACAGACATACAGCAGCCTGCGGGCAACTGGGTTTTAATGTTGGAGATGATGAATGAGAAGATCTTGATTTTCTGGCAGCCGGATCACTGCAAAAGGACTCCTGGTTCATATTTGATGTGGGCAGTAAGCACAGAAAATAAATAAATGAGATGTAATAAGAAAAAAATCTTGAAGCAATAGCTGAGACAGCCCAGGTGTTTTACTCAAACGACGCACACAAAGCCAGTCTTTGTGATCTGACAGTCCAATGCGGATGCAAAAAAAAAAAAAAAAAAAAAAAAAAAAAAAAAAAAAATATATATATATATATATATATATATATATATATATATTATATATATATATATATATATATATATATACACACAATTTCTGTACTATTACCACTTGTTATCATGCAAACTCACAGACTTCGGGGTGGCGGGTTTCTGACTAGTGGCTGACACAGATGCATGCTAGAACAGATAGCGTGATCACATGCTCCTATCAGCAAGCCCTCACTCAGAGGGGATTTTTGGAGCGTGTGGAGTTTTTAACATGGAAATTGGCTTTGAACCCCATCTGCACAGGTCGGCACATCTTTGGGCGAGGCAGTGCTACTGCTGACAGGGAAAATGAACCATCAATTCCTTATAATATGGCCTGATTATCATCCTACTTACCCCCTGCAAACTCCAACTTTGAGCAATCGGTGCCATCAAGGAAACAGTGTAACCCCAGAAAAGACGTGACCCCTTAAATTGATGCGCTTTTTAGCCAATAGGAGACATATAGTGAAGGTCTATGAATTCTTTGCACACAAACAAACAACTTTACCATAACTGTTGGCATTAAAGCTAGTGCGGATCGCAAAGGATGTTTACTGAGAATGCATTTTCCATCACAACATCATCTTTTTTTTTTTTTTTTTTTTTCAATTTCAATAACCTTTTGGATTTATTTTTTCCACCTACAGAAAAAAATCTACAAAAATCTACAAGACAACTTAGTAGTTCGGTGTCGCCCAAAAAAACATTAAGCGGAGTACAAAAGCCTTTAAACATTGCCAGAACGGAGATAAGAACTGATAGTCAGCCAAAGTTATCCAAACGACAAAAATAAATAAATTAAATGGAGTATTCAAAACAGCTCCTACCTTTGTAGCACTGTTGTTTTCATAAAAATTAACTAGGACTAGTCTGGCTTCAGTACATCCCCTTTTCAAAAAGTGGAGGGACAAAGTAGCTGACTGTGATTTATTTTTATTTTTTTTTCGCTAACTGCGACTAAAATGTAAAGCACTCTGCCTAAAGAGCAACGTTTCAGTGTGTGAAAAGTGAGTGATCAGCAACTTTTGCAGTGGGACCGTGCTAAGTTTGGAATGGGATGTCTTTATTGGAAGGGTATTTGTTTTGTTGTTTCCTTCGGGCTGTCCAGCCTGCTGGTATCCCTCTCACCCGGCCAGGCAGCTGGGTCCCGACCCCTCAGATCTGCCCCTCTAACGGGGGCTTCTTTGAGGCCCCCGCTGGGTCCTCCCTGTCTCCTCCCTTCAGCAACATCCCATTCAGCCCAGAGATAACTTTATTCATCTCGCGGATCATTGTATCCAGTTGAATGAGGGAACTGTGCAGACACTCTAGTGAATTGAACAAGTCTGTGGGGATTGGGGAAGGCAGGGGGGTTTGTGCGAGTGGGGGGTGTGGGTATTTTATGTCTTAACGTCTTCATTTAGAGTTAGCCGAAAAATGTCACGTCTCACTTGTAGCTGACCCAACTGTTTTGCTTGACAGAGAAAAAAACAACAACAACATTTTGCTGGCTACTTGTCGCTATGGAGTAACACTTGACTGTTTCTGACAGCAGCCATGTTGTAAACTTTTTCTTTTTCTAAAATATCGAACGCTCACTTGCCATTGTCACCACAGAGGATGATACGGATAGCTGTGAACGCCAGCATTCCCTCCGCCTGTGTGAAATTCGGCTGCATTCCTCTCTCATTTTGTCATCAGAGAGCTCGAGCGGAGTTGTCTCAACTGTGTTTGATTTGCCTGCTGTGAGGCTGGCAGGGACAGTTGGGCTTATTCTCTCGCCCGCCTCCACCCAAGCCACCCAGACCACCCTGCTCTTCTCTCATCATTCATATTCAAGCCAAGGCCTCTTGACAAGTCCGCTGATCTCACTCAATGTTTTGTGATATAGACAATACCTTTTTTTTCTCCCTCTCTCTCTCTCTTTCTCACTCTCTATCCCTCTCTCCAACTTCTCTCTCTCTTTCTCAGAAAATCTGAAACCATCACACTCCTCCAGGCATGGCAGTGTGTTTGTAGTGTACTCCCCTCTGTGAGCTCCCTGCTAACAGCAGTGTGTGCCTCCCTCCCAGTCCCCGTAAAAGACAGTCTAATGAGGCAGATAAGCAGATGCCAACAGACTCCACACTATGTCCCACTGCTACTTTCCACACACCAACCTAATGATTTATTATCTATAAGCCAAACAAGAAAAAAAAAGTACTTGGAAGAGTAATGACAACCTGCAAGTTTATAATTAGTTTTAAATGTATATGTTTAAAAAGAAAGGAACACGAAGAGTAGAAAGATATAAATTATGAGCTGTATAATAAAATAAACATGCATGCAACAGCTCCTTTTTTACTTTAAAATGTGCATGAGGTTACAAAACCATCAATTTTTTTTTTTTTTTTTTTTTTTCAGATATTTCAGTTTGCAAGGCTTCATCCGCTGGGGGATTTGGACTAACCCAAAAGAGAGAAGTTTATACATTAGCGCTGTAGTTGCAAAACACTGTTGATATTCAAATGATTATCGTGCAAAATCTGGGATAAGCTTCAGTTGTGAGAGCCCCTCTAAGTGCCTACAACTATTGCTAATTCCCCTAACCATTGTGTGTGTCACAAAGGCCTTAATCCTGTTTCTCTTTTGCAGAAGCTTGGACTATTTTCCCTCTCATAAACCAACAACACTCCCCCTGGCCAGGCCTGAGAGGCTCAGAGAAAAGGCGCTATGTGTGTATACTTCAATGCTTTTTCTGTGTTACTTGGCCGGTGCTCTGCATAAACTTTTAAGTGGTCCCAGTAGGCCTGAAACACCTCTCTGCAAAAATAATAAGCCATCGTAAACTGAAAAAGAAAGAAAGGAAAAAGATGACAGCAAATAATCTGAACTAAACTTAAACCTTATTATATCTTGGAATAAATTTGAACTTTAACCAGAATGTAAATCAGATTTTTTTCTGCCAGTTCCTGGCAGTTCATTCATGGGCCTCGTAACACACATTGTAACTTAATTTAATGCATTATTTATAACTTGGAGGTCCAGAATCTGAATTCAGAATTGAAGCAAGATTCAATCAGAACACTTTGTGGATTCACACAGAAAGCATCTCCTCACAAAGAAAAGCAACACCATAATTTCCTTCCTTGCAATTCGTCTTCAAAAAGAATATACAGAGGTGAAGCATCCAAGGCCAGTGCTCGTCTCAGTATATAAGAATGAGCATGTACAAGAATAAACAAAGTGTCAAAATAGATGACAGGGTCATCGATCATGTTTGTCATATTCATAAATAAGAAGTGACTTAGTGAAACCTAAACACATATCCAAACAAATTTCCTCATAACCCACAAATGTTATGTCAAGGGCATTTTACCTAATTTTTCTTCCTGTATATGTGTATATATATATATATATATATATATATATATATATATATATATATATATATATATATATATATATATATATATATATATATATATATATATATATATATATATATATATATATATATATATTAATGTGCTATATGAACAGAACAACAGAAAACATATCTTAAGCAGAGGTGCATGAGAGGTCTTTAGTGTAGCCCTCCAAGTTCGCAAGTACCATTTGTGGGAGCATTTAATAGACAGTCATGTATAAAAGCTGTCACGCTGTGCCAAACCCATCCTCTAATAAGAACATGATGGCTTTATTCGATATGTGTGTCGTGCGCCGTGTGAGAGCATATGCCAGCGTGTGGCTTGTGTTCGCTTGTGTTACAGGTGTGTGAGATTGCACTTGTTTTTAGAAAAGTAGGGGAGAGTTGGGCCTCACTGTGGCATGAACAGACATCAGCTGGAAACTGACAAATGTGGGATTAGCCTGTACTTATAATCAGCTAATAGCTCCCTATGTGATCCTGTCAATCAAGCCTGAACAGTGCACAGTGTGGGTGCAGCAGATTTAACCAGCAGAAACATGGCTACTGTATGCTTTATTGTTATTCCACAAGGGTAAAGGGACACTTAGTTCTCATGCTATATGACCTGTGCTTCAGGAGCCTTGTGAAGTATGTCAAAGATGTTTCATGCAGTTCTCTTTGGATTTATTTAGTTTTATTATTATTATTATTATTTTTTAATCCATATGTTCCAGTTTTCTAATGTTCTCTTATTTTGTTTGCAGTTTATTTCCAAGTTTGCTAAAGAAATGTTTATATATATTTTCTTCTTGATATATATGACTGTATAATTAATACATTGATATAATTTTATTTGCAATATAGTCTTGAGTTTATTGCCAGCTTTGCTAGAAAGCCGTTTCAGTTTCTCTTTATTTATTTTCCTACATGACTCTTTAGTTCATGGAACTGTAAACTACTGTTTACTATATCTCTCTTAACATATACTACATGCTATGTGCAATGCTTTGGCAATATGTACCTAAGTATGTCATGCCAATAAAGCAATATGAATTTAATATAATATATTTTGATTCTTTTAATTGATACTAGCTAATCAGATTATTGAAGTTTACAAATAGTAAGCCAATGCAACTTTTATGAATGAGGAAGAGATATTAATCTAGTTAAAGTCGTCAGTCATCAGGCTGCTGTGATTGAGTTTATATCAGTTGCTTTGTCTAATTGCTGCTGCAACTCATGAAAGCACTTAATTGAAAAACTGCTATAATGTGGCTGAAATGAATTATGAATGTAGATGATCACAGATTGTAGTTGACCACTGTTCACCTGACTATTTAGTGTGGGAGCCACGTGTGTCAGATTCACACTTCATACTGTCTCTGAAGAGTAGATGGATTAATGATGTCAAACCCAAAGTTAAAAGATAATACAATCATAATACCGCCCACGATATGTGCTGGTTTAGTTAATAAGTGTGCTTTTATTAAACACAGTATCAGTAAAGATTCTCATTTACTATTTTATGAACACGAGGAAAGTAGGAAAAAATAATTACATGTTTAATACATATAATACAAGTAAGTGAATCAATTTCTTGCAGGTACAAGTGATTTTTTTAGGCATTAAGTCACTAATTCTTTTAAAATTGTGATGTATTAAATACTTGAGGATTTGTGGTGTTGATCACTGAGATGCTTAATAGGTTTTATTCAGTGCATTTATAAAGGTTACAGGGAGCAATGGTGCAGTAAGTATCTTTCAACCTTTCATTGGTTTATAAGAATTATAGTGATATAAAAAAGCTACTGATATTTGGGTTGTGTGATGCCATTCTAATTATTATTATTATTTGTCTAGATCTTTGCAATTGTTTAAATTTACATTAAAATTACTTCATTAAAAATGACCTGAATGCACTCATCATATGATCTTTTAAATTTAACTAAATATTCTTACTTTTATTTTATTCATTATATATATACAATATATATATACAATATATATATATATATATATATATATATATATATATATATATATATATATATATATATATATATATATATACGAGAGGATCTCTTTAAACACTTGGCATATCCAATGTTTTGACGATTTGATGAACAGACACATTTTATTGAGGTAAAATGTGGTAACTCTAAGCAAATGCCACAATATTCACAACAGGTATAAAATATGTAAAATAATGTATTTTTGTAAACTTCATTGAAATAATTAATAATTACAATTTATAAATATATTCTATAAGGTGGAAGGGAATATGTCTAAAAAAAAAATAAGGTAAACCTTTCTGTCACTGTTATTAACACAACGCCCTGTGTGTAAAATAATTTATAATCTTATACAACTTTTCGTGTTAGTTAATACAAATATGGATGCCATTATAAGATTTCTGCTGGAATCCTTGTTGATAAAATGCCCCATCTTTGTGTTTATGGAAATGCACCATTTTCAATTGAAGCAAGAGGGAAAAGCACTTTCTCTGTCACACAAAAGCCCCTTGCTAAGCCCCAGCAACTTATTCGATTCATTAAGGTCTTATCAAGTGTGATATGCTCGAGTACCCAGGTGGCCATAAAAATGATTCTCTTATCAGGTGTTTATTGGAAGTGGAATTAGAATTGGGGTGGGGGGGTCTAGTTAAGAACTTATTAATACAGGAGTTTAATTATTATTAAAATAATGGCGGCACAATAGCTGGCACTGGCCCCCGTTGCACTCGGAATCTTAACACCCTGGAACCTTCATTCAGAAGGGCTGGCAGCCTGGCATATCTCAGACCTGCACAGGCTTAATCTAAGGCATGCTGGGTCCGAGAGGGGTGAGTTGCACTGTTAATTCCATATTGAAGGTGGGCACGTGTTGAGAGGAGCCGAGACAGGTAGTGGGTGCCAGGGGAGTCAGCCTCATGCCCTAAAAACGATTGCCAAGCGAGGTGTTAATTGGGAAGGTGCAATGGTGGACTGATGTTGGGCGTCTAATTGCAGGAGAGAGTGTGCATGGTCTCTGACTCTCCCATAAGTCATTACTCCCATCTCAAAAAGACTTATTATGCTGCTAAGGCATGTTGTTACGTGTCATATGCCCCATACTGAGTTCAGCTTTAATAGTACAATAGCAGGTTGTGATCCTATATAATGGGTTATTTCAATTTGATGCTCAAGTCTGATTATGTTTTGAAAAGATTTTTGTGTGGCTGTAGGTATGTTGCTCATCTAATTTTATCATGAATAATATATACACTACACTTTTCTTATTGCGGATTATTGTGAATATCCTATGTTTGTAAGTAAATAAATTACACATTCATTGCGGTGTTTTCAGTACCTTCAGTGACTACACTGCGGTTATTTATTCTTGATTTAATTTAATTTGTTTCATTATAAATATTTGTAATGTCACAACATACATGTATTTTAGTCCTAGTACATGTCCATCTTCAACCATTTGAATATGAATGCACCCTCCCGGGTACAGCAAAAGCCGCTCTCTTCAGAATTCACACAACCTTCAATTTAACCTCAGAACCATTATGTTCAATGGGGAATGGCCTCATCATTGTCAAAAATTCAGCATCCTGTTCAGCGAAAGGATTTAATTAAGCCCAGCACATTCCTAAAGAAAGTAATTTTGGGACACAATCATGTCTCGAAAAGATAATTCCTCTTAATGGAGAGTTTTAGAATACGTTTACTGGAGCCCAAGCTGGACCTTAGTATGATCTGTTTTTTAATATATTTTTTTTTTGCAACAGACAACGTTCACGGTGATTTAATCCTGCCAATACAGAATCCATTCAGATTTTATAATTTGACTTTAGACTAATTCCAAAAATAGCACCTTTCCAAACACTGTTGCGTTAATTTAAAGTCTTTTTGTTGTTACTTATTTGTTCTCCAGTGGTTCAACCCAATCTCATGGCAATTCGTACATATTTTACAACGTGGCTTATTCGTACGAATTCGTACGACCACACTTGAACAAATTCATTCGATTTTTGCCAAATCGTACGTATTTTACCACCTGCACAATTTGATTAATTTGTACGAATGACCTACACCTAACTCTGCCCCTAAACCTAAACGTCACTGAGGTTTAGACAAATCGTATAAAATCGTACGAGTGAGGTTGTACAAATTCGTACGAATAAGCCACCTCGTAAAATACATATGAATTGGTCGTGAGATAGCGTTGGGTTTACAGCTGGTTTGACTCTGATATTTCTTTCTGAGGACATCCACGGTGCACCTACCTTTGGTCTGGACCTCAAAGTGCGTCTTATGTGATGGGATTGCACACAGCTGTCACCCAGGGTGTTGATATCTTAATCAACACAAGGAGGGACACATGATTCAGATGGGGGTGTGCAGGCTGGATTTCTGGTGAGGAAGGACGTGTTGGGTCAGCCTGAACAGCAAGGAGGGACTTTGGGGGAGCACTCCACCCTTTGTGCCATGTGCTGCAGAGACATAATGAATTACATTATAATTATAATACAAGCTGGACGCAAAAGGGACAAAACAGATATTTGAGCAGGGGGTGGAGAGGGTTGTTCCACTGAGACTTTGGCCTCAGAGCGCGGCCGGTCATTCACCCTCTTTAACGCGATTGCACACTAGCTTTTGCCGACATGAATGGGCTTTATCTCGCAGTATGCACAGCAATTCAGTCTTTTTAATGCGAGTGCATTGGGATGATCGCTATACAAATTACTAGTTCTGTTATTTAGACATTAATATTTTTAGATCAAGCTGAAAATGATCAGTTCTATAGACTGGAACAGAAAAGTACTAATAGTAAATGTGTGGGTATGTTGCATTAATATCGCTGGTAAATTAGTATTCTGTGCATTGATGCTTGCTTATTGTGAATGACAAGACAATCCTGACCCCATCAGCACCAAACCAGACGTGCAGAAAAACGTCTAAAATAGAAATCCATCCTGATGCATGTAATACAAAAGTGTGTACATATATGATTCAGGGAGGATTTATTGGTGGACGGATGGGCAGGCGGGTGGCTGTGTCTACATAGGGCAATGTTGGTAAGAGTGCCGGTAGCGTGAACGACGAAGCTTGGGGGTGTTGTCTGTGGGGGAGGGATGGTTGCTGGAGCAATAGAGAGAGGCCGAGGGGAGGGACGCTGGCAGTGACTGAGAAGAAGAGGATTTGACAGTGAGGTGACAGAGAGTTCAAACAAAATGAGGCTTGTAGATTAGCAGTGCTCCCTTCTGTGACAGGTGTCATCTCTGGGGGCAGTCTGTCACTCTGCCTGCTGCCACTCTTTATATAATACGAAGAGGGAGAGCAGGGAGAAGGAGGCAAGAGAGCGTGGAGTGTGCGGAAAGGTGGCGCCAGTCACACTGAGCACATCCTGCCGGAGTCTTGATACCGATCAAAGCCCAGGTGGGACAGGGAAGCACCCTCATATATAAACATACACATACACATGCACATGGATACACAAGCCCAGCCAAAATATTCTATTAGGACCCATGACGCATCCATTTGCTTTTAAGTAAATTGTGCCTTTGGGAGGACTAATGCTTGTATGAAATTTGCTTTTACCACATTCAACTAAGCTTAGCTTTCAGTTGTTTTGCTTATAGTCTAACATTTTTTTGATTTTAGTTTTGTAATTTTCAATTACTTTTGAATAGAAGAGGAAAAATTAGGTTTTCCTTTATTTAATTTGCTTTTAATTTATGTTTAAAACTGTTGCTAAAATGTGTTTTATTCAATTAAAGAGTAAGTAATTATATTATACTTATCAGATCAATGATTTTTTTATATTATTTTTAATAATTAAATAAATAAATTAAGTAAATATGTTCACATGTTTTTCCTTTTATACATATTTAATAACATTTCTGACTGTGTGTATACATGCTCACTAATGAATAACTATAAAATGTTGTAATGATTGTGGTAATGTAATGAATAAAAGTAATCATGTTGCCCTGGGATGAATACCAACTGTTTTCCAGAATTTAAAAATGTATTTATTGTTTGTTTGTTTGTTACTAATTTGGTCATTCCGAGAAGAAAAAAAAGTGGTGCATAAACTATTTTCACTCAGAAATTGCCAGTAACTTTCACAGTTAATTACAAATTAACCCAAAACACTGAACAAAACATTACATTTTTATCAGCAGAAATACTATTATTAGTATTCCAGTAACAATTTGTTGTATTTACCACTTCAAACCCATTTTAAAAGTAGCTTTTATTGTAAACATGAGTTATGTGACTGAATATAGAAGAATGTGTGTTAGTGAGTTTTACCTCACTTACACTGATAGACAAACACAGTGATTTAGGACTGCGGTCTTTGCCAATGGCTGTCGCACAAGAGTGTATTAAGATGAGCCGGGGGAATCTGCTCTGTCTGACTACTCGACTCACAGACTCACTGCATCCACTACCTGCCCAAAGCCTGCAGCCATCTGGCCCCCAGATTGTGCAGAGCTGCACTCAGCCAGCGCCGCTGCCTCCCCTCTGGGTTAGGCAATCAGCAGAGGGCCTGCTCCTTCTCTCTGGAGCTCGTGGAGAATGTACACACACACACACACACAAGTAGTGAGATCCAGTCGACTTAAAGGACGTTTGGTCTTCAAGGGGGTTTGCTGTTTGGTTGAGCAGACCAGACCATAGCTAGTTACAACCTCAGAGGACAAAGCAGGCACTGTGAGTGTGTGGGCAAGATCTAGCAGTGGTGACAAATATAGATCTAATTAGTATTCTACTGTTTGTCTTTTGGATAGATGAGGGATGCCCCCTATTGACTCTGTCAGGGGAACCAGAGCAATGGGGAGTGAGGAGATGTGCATGGTAAGTCATGCCAAGTTCGTACCTCAGGATCCGAGTAATAAGCACAATGCGGGCAAGCAGATCTCGCAGATTGCATGGACAATAGCAGCTTGCAATATGTTATTGTGCTGAAACATTACAATGTTTTGCACAACACTGCAATACCCAATAGAGTGTGAGGGTTGTGCATATTCCCAGGGATAAAAGGACACACAGCGCTCAGTTTGTGCCGGGCAGCAGACTCAGTGTTTCCAGAGCGAGTGGTGAGTGAAAGATAAGACCAGAATGAGATGAGCACGGAGACGATCTTTTCATCACAGTCCACTAAACAGCGTGGCTTGATGACATTTTGACTGCAGTGAGGCTGTTTAACTTTTTTGTTTAACTAGCAAGACAAATTTTTGCAAAGCAAGTATTTTTTTCATCTGTTCAAATCAGTTATTTAGTTCAAGACTATAGAAGTGTTAATGTAATCTTCCTTTAAATGTGTTTTTACAATTCACAAATCATCTCTCTCTCTCTCTCTCTCTCTCTCTCTCTCTCTCTCTCTATATATATATATATATATATATATATATATATATATGGTTATTCATCTTCTCTGAGAAGACATTGGCATAAACTATCTGTGAAAAACTTTTTATATTATTTAGTGTTTAAGGTGTCTACCAATATAACAGTGAAATCAATCTAACAGAACAAAGAGCTATTTGTTAGCAAAAAAGAAAAAAAAAGAAAAGGAAAGAAAAGATTTTGTTTGTGCTGATAATTGCAAGAAACAAAAAGAGGAAAATAAAACCTGTAATAATAATACAATTATAGATGTCTAGCTGTAAAAGAAAATATTTGTAAAATAACATTAATTATTATTATTTAATTTTAATTAAAAAAAAAATATTATTTTCGAAAAACTTTAGAAATAGAGAATTGCTATTTTATTATTACTTTATAATAATGTAATTAAACATACAATGTTTCATAAGTTTTGGGATAATATAATATTCTATTTAATTATTAAAATGAATATCTTTTCAGAAGACTACAAAACGGTGAATGATTTACTTTGAAACAGGACTTTTTTATTTTATTTTAGAAAACCTTTTACTTATTGAATACTTTAAATCTCATACATTTTTGTATGTTAAAAAAAACCATGACCTCAAACAATTTCCCGAAATCTTTTTGCTGTGGTCATTCATATTTCCTTTAACTATAAGATCCATCTGCCATATTTCCTCAGTCTCTTCTCCATACATGGTACCACTTTCACATCAGTTTTCCTCACATATGCACATACACACACGCTTTTAACTTTTCCATTAAACTTAAAGCTGCCCTGAAAGGGATTAGAGTGAAGATTTCAGAGAGAAAGCGTTCTTCCTACGTTATCAGCATGAGATGAAGATGTTTGACTGTGAGCGAGTGTGTGTCCCTTTATCAGAGGGGCTTTATGTGAGGCTTAGGCAGTAGTAACTCCAGACAGTGTGGGTCTATATGTTCTTCTCTCCCAGCAGCATAATCACTCATGAGTGGCACCTCATTTCACAGCCTCTAATGGCATGACATTCGGAGCACACCGGGGTACCAGTTCTCTTTTCTCTTTCGGGCCAGAAAGCCAGCCGATTGCTGATCAGAGAATTTGAGTATCTTTTTGCATCTCAATTCAGCTTTATTGAGGAACATATCTTTTAACTGTAATTTATCACAAATCGATTGTTTAGCATCACTTTTTTTTTCTTCCTGTCTCTCTTTCTCTCTTTGATGCCCACCACCCCTCCCAATACAATAATGCGATAAGCACGAGTGAATGTTTGCTGTTACATGAGCATTGCTGCAAGCACTCTGCAGCTTCCTGTGATGTTTGATAGTGTTGCACAGCCATCTGAACCAAAGTTATCTTAACTAGCTCTGTGATAGACACTACAGCCCTCCAGGATTCCTCTGGTGAGGAATGTGTGTGTGTGTGTATGTGTGTGTCCTTTGCCAAGCCCCAGGCCCTAGTCAGTCAGCCAGGCAGGTAGCATGACTGTATAATTGTGCCGTGACACTCTGAACCCCTGGCTGATACATACGCATGTTAATTTTCTGATAGCGAGAGCGCCGGGCAGCTGGAATGCGAGTTATGATGGGTGTATTTTCGGTCTCCTGCAGCACTGTGAAAAGACCAGGGTCATGCTGGATAAATACAAATGGAAATTGATGTTGGGCACATTTCTGCTTGACCAGCCTGTCTGGGTAGCCTGTGAGAGATGAAGGAGTATACCCCTTTACACACCTTCTGATATCTGAGGAAAAACGTAAAATGAGAAAAAGAGCCAATGAAAGTGTATCAGAAGAATCTGTGGCATCTGATGGCATTTACCGTGTGCAACCTGTTTTGTTTTGTTTTGTTACCCGAAAAAAAAAAAAATAATTCTTACTGTTTTGCTTGTTTTTTTTTTTGTTTGTTTTTTTTTTATTTTTTTTTTATATACAGTGAAAGTCAGGGGGATAATAAAAAGTCATACTCTCAATAATAAAAGTCTGTACGACCTAAAAGTAAATAGTGACAAAATTGTCATTTTTTTTAAGGAACCATTCTTTTAAGTTTCAGGTGCTAATCATTTTTCATTTCATTCCACCCCCCCCCCCCCCCCCCCCCCATGGTATTTGGTTTAGTTAACTTGGCTTTTTAGAAAAATACTTGAAAATGTAGAAATTGCATGGACATTTGTTGCCTTTTTTCTACATTTGTTATGTTCTAAAAGAGGTTTATGTTGTGCAAGTTAGATATACCATGTTAGCTCTAAGAAAAAAAAAAGACTCAATAAAATTTGACCTTTGTGATGCACCAGTTCTGAAAGGCAAAACACATATTGCAAATATTAGATGTTTTTCTCCCTGCTGTTTTTCTTCTCACTCTCTGTGTTGCCGTTATGTAGCTTCATCACATTCCAGTCAGAGAAGGCCAGAAATGAACAACTGCTGATTTGTGTGAGGTCACATGAGTGACATCTTCATTTTGAGAAGAAACATCGTTGAATAGAAGCCTGTGTGTTTTGCGAGTGTGCGCGTGTGAATACATAGATGAAGATATGTGAGTCTGTGTGTGCTCCCCTTACTCATAGGTGTGTGTGTTCATTAAAAAGGCCCGGAGAGGACCGTCCAGCCTGAAACACTGTCACAGCTCATCTGACTGGCGGTTCAAGAGCTCTTCATTAGAATCCCGCTGGGTCTACGGCAAAGAAAAACAATGTGGTTGGCCCAGGACCTGTAACCTTCCCATTTAATCACCGCTTCAAACTGCACTGTCTCTCTTCACCGTGGGAGCTGGATTCCAAGGTTCTGCTGAGACTCCTAGGCAAACAACCTTCAATCTGAACGGGCTAACACGTATCTCTGTGTGGCACACTGGCACACAAGGTCTCTTTACAGCTCCATTAGCACACATTTTATTAGCAACATGCTGCAACGCATATACCATCGCATGTTATTGCATGTTTAAGGAAATATCAGAAGCTGAATTAATGTGCCGTGTTTTTACACAAACAGATGCTCCTGACAAACAAATGGAGCTTTCCAGAAGAGATGAACAGCACATATATTATTATTATATATATATATATTTTTTTTTTGTAATTTGTGTTTGTAGATTTGTAAAGCAATTTCCTGTGTTTGCTATTAAACGAAATGTTTATGTTTTATGCATCATGTTCTCACAAATATATCACGTAGTGCAATTTTTTTTTATACCATTAATTAAAGTAGGCTACTTTTTGTAAAGCAGACACTAATTCCATTGCTTGCATTTTGTCACATAACAGATATATATTTTTATTTTTTGTAGATTTTAGCTTTAATACCAACAGTCTCATCATTCTTGATTTAAAAGATTGATTTTTTTTTCCGTTTTATTATTAATGCAGTTAACATAAAATGCCCAACAAAATATAAAATGCAAGGTATGTTTCATGCGATAAATTGTACAAGTAAATTCCTACATTTTCCAGTTGTACTTTAGAACTTTAGATCATGCTATGTAAGACACTGTATGTGCTTAAGAAATAATTCAGCACTTGTTTTATTTGAAGCCTCATAATTGGATGTAATCAGGATCAAACTGCAACACTCCTGTAAGGAAACTCATCTCTCAAATGCCTTGAAAAAAAAGAACCATCCTAATTTTCTCAGTGGTGGCTGTAATCTGTAGATATAATAAATGACTTTGTGTAACTTCTGTTGATAATATGCTGCCTTATACATGAAATCAGTGGATGAAAAAATCCTCTTTTTTTATTAGCTGTAGAAAAGCTTTGTAATGGCCACATATTATAAGGGACAGGCATGTCAGAGGGTCTAGTGTCTAGAGTTCAGTGACTCTTTTGTGGGTCAACTCAAATATTGCTGCATTACAATCATAACAACCACCACCATGTGCTTGATGGGTCATTGATGTGTATGTATACTCACTGATGTACATGAAATCTAATCTCATATCTTGTTTACATTTATATCAAATGGATATTACAAATAAACTTGTGTATAGAGTTTTATTTGAATAAATGTATCTAGTAAAAATAATCAATATCAATATAAATGATTATAAAATAAAATATTGTTAAAAATAACATTATATAATTAGTAAAATGACATCAGACATTTGACATTTATGTACAATTATCTGCTACTACTTTATTGCTTGTTTAGACATTATGTAACATGATGGACGTACAGAAAGACAACTATAAATGTGATTGGATAAATCATGACCGGACAAATGAAGCCATGACTGAAGAAATGAATAAAGGAATGAAGGAATGCATTGCTGGGAATCTTCACGTTATGTGTTTTTTGATGTCCTATGATAATATAATTATACTATCCACACATCTGAGAGGAGAGGTTGATTTGTCTTGCTGTGAGCTAACACACTTAATTGCAGTATGCAAATGAGAGCAATTACAAAGCTTTTAGGTAAAGAGATGACAGCTGAGGTTGAAAGAGGAAGAGACCTCACCCAAACAGTTGTCATGGTAACAATACGGAGTAACCTTACAGTCAAATAATTACACATGGGGGAGGCAAGCCGATAAAACCTAAAGATAGTTGAGGTTTGGTAATGCACATGCATAAAGACACATGCATCTGCCGCATAGAAGCTCTTTATCTCTCTCTCTCTCTCTTGCTCTCTCTCTCTCTCTCTCTGTATATATATATATATATATATATATATATATATATATATATATATATATATATATAT
>NC_068396.1:0-29939 GCF_023724105.1 Carassius gibelio
ACAATGAAGATATCGTCCTTGAATTTCTGTCTTGCACTGCCAGCTTAAATGCAACTCTTGAAAGATGACCCAGGTGGGATTCGAACCCAGAGTCATTGACAGACAGTCAGAAACAAACTAAACTGAAAGCAATATCATGAAAATGCCAGTTCTATGCTAATTCTTGGGGCTATAGTGTCATATTGAAGTTATCATCCTGAAATTTCTTGCATAGCCCACTTAAATGAAAGCCCTCAAAGATGACCCAGGTGGGACTTAAACCCACAATTCCCAGCTCCGGAGGCTGATGCCTTATCCATTAGGCCACTGGGCCTCGTTCACTGATGAATCAAGAGGCATTGACACACAGTCATAAACAAACTAAAAGCAATATCATGAAATTGCCAGTTCTATTCTAATTCTTGTGTCTACAGTGAAGTTATCGTCCTTGAATTTCTTTCTTGCACTGCCAGCTTAAATGCAACGCTTGAAAGATGACCCAGGTGGGACTCGAACCCACAATCCTCAGCTCCGAAGGCTGATGCCTTATCCATTAGGCCACTGGGCCTCGTTCACTGGTGAACCCAGAGGCATTGACACACAGTCATAAGCAAACTAAAAGCGATATCATGACATTGGGATTCGAACCCAGAGTCATTGACAGACAGTCAGAAACAAACTAAACTGAAAGCAATATCATGAAATTGCCAGTTCTATGCTAATTCTTGGGGCTATAGTGTCATATTGAAGTTATCATCCTGAAATTTCTTGCATAGCCCACTTAAATGAAAGCCCTGAAAGACTACCCAGGTGGGACTTGAACCCACAATTCCCAGCTCCTGAGGCTGATGCCTTATCCATTAGGCCAATGGGCCACATCTGTTACTGAACCGATTCAGTTCAGGCATTACAGGCATTACAGAAAGTCTTATCCGAAGCTGATCTGAGTGAGATTTCAGAAAATTGCCTGTTCTATGATAATTCTCATGACTTGAACCCACAATCTTCAGCTCTGAAGGTTGATGCTTTATCCGTTTGGCCACTGGGTATTTTCCAACAAGCCCACACAGAGGCATTTACAGACCGTCTTATCCAAGCTGAACTGAGTGAGTTTTCAGAAATTTGCCAATTTTATGATTAATCTTGTGGCTATAGTGTCATATTGACGTCATCGTCCTAGAATTTCTTCCTTGCACTGCCAACATAAACACCAACCTTGAAAGATGAACCCACAATCCTCAGCTCTGAAGACCGATGCATTAGGCCACTGGGCCTTGTTCACTGGTGAACCCAGAGGCATTGACAGACAGTCAGAAACAAACTAAACTGAAAGAGTTTTCATGAAATTGCTAGTTCTCATGTTCCGTTGGCAGTTCTATGCTAACTCTCATGTTCCTTTGTCACAGCTATTGTGTCTCCTTGCACTTATCATCCTGGTACCTGTTGCGCAGCCAACTTAAATCTAACCTCTCATTGACGACTCAGGTGGTAATTTAATTCACAACCCCCAGCACCGAAGGTTGATGCCTTATTTATTAGACAACTGGACCTTTTCTCTGATTAAGCCTGAGGTATTCATTAACATTCTGATGCAAGCTAAATTGAAAGTTATTTCAAAAAATGCCAGTTCTATGCTAATTCTTGTGTCTATAGTAAAAGTTCACCATTGAATTTCTTTCTTGCAATGCCAGCTGAAATGCAACTCTTGAATGATGAGCCAAGTGGGTCTCGAACCCACAATCCTCAGCTCCGAAGGCTGACGCCTTCTCCATTAGGCCACTGGGCCTGGTTCACTGGTAAATCAAGAGGCATTGACAGACAGTCATAAACAAACTAAAAGCAATATCATGAAATTGCCAGTTCTATTCTAATTCTTGTGTCTACAGCGAAGTTATCGTCCTTGAATTTCTTTCTTGCACTGCCAGCTTAAATGCAATGCTTGAAAGATGACCCAGGTGGGACTCGAACCCACAATCCTCAGCTACGAAGGCTGATGCCTTATCCATTAGGCCACTGGGCCTCGTTCACTGGTGAACCCAGAGGCATTGACACACAGTCATAAACAAACTAAAAGCGATATCATGACATTGCCAGTTCTATGCTAATTCTTATGTCTACAATGAAGATATCGTCCTTGAATTTCTGTCTTGCACTGCCAGCTTAAATGCAACTCTTGAAAGATGACCCAGGTGGGATTCGAACCCAGAGTCATTGACAGACAGTCAGAAACAAACTAAACTGAAAGCAATATCATGAAAATGCCAGTTCTATGCTAATTCTTGGGGCTATAGTGTCATATTGAAGTTATCATCCTGAAATTTCTTGCATAGCCCACTTAAATGAAAGCCCTCAAAGATGACCCAGGTGGGACTTAAACCCACAATTCCCAGCTCCGGAGGCTGATGCCTTATCCATTAGGCCACTGGGCCTCGTTCACTGATGAATCAAGAGGCATTGACACACAGTCATAAACAAACTAAAAGCAATATCATGAAATTGCCAGTTCTATTCTAATTCTTGTGTCTACAGTGAAGTTATCGTCCTTGAATTTCTTTCTTGCACTGCCAGCTTAAATGCAACGCTTGAAAGATGACCCAGGTGGGACTCGAACCCACAATCCTCAGCTCCGAAGGCTGATGCCTTATCCATTAGGCCACTGGGCCTCGTTCACTGGTGAACCCAGAGGCATTGACACACAGTCATAAACAAACTAAAAGCGATATCATGACATTGGGATTCGAACCCAGAGTCATTGACAGACAGTCAGAAACAAACTAAACTGAAAGCAATATCATGAAATTGCCAGTTCTATGCTAATTCTTGGGGCTATAGTGTCATATTGAAGTTATCATCCTGAAATTTCTTGCATAGCCCACTTAAATAAAGCCCTGAAAGACGACCCAGGTGGGACTTGAACCCACAATTCCCAGCTCCTGAGGCTGATGCCTTATCCATTAGGCCAATGGGCCACATCTGTTACTGAACCCAGAGGCATTACAGAAAGTCTTATCCGAAGCTGATCTGAGTGAGATTTCAGAAAATTGCCTGTTCTATGATAATTCTCATGACTTGAACCCACAATCTTCAGCTCTGAAGGTTGATGCTTTATCCGTTTGGCCACTGGGTATTTTCCAACAAGCCCACACAGAGGCATTTACAGACCGTCTTATCCAAGCTGAACTGAGTGAGTTTTCAGAAATTTGCCAATTTTATGATTAATCTTGTGGCTATAGTGTCATATTGACGTCATCGTCCTAGAATTTCTTCCTTGCACTGCCAACATAAACACCAACCTTGAAAGATGAACCCACAATCCTCAGCTCTGAAGACCGATGCATTAGGCCACTGGGCCTTGTTCACTGGTGAACCCAGAGGCATTGACAGACAGTCAGAAACAAACTAAACTGAAAGAGTTTTCATGAAATTGCTAGTTCTCATGTTCCGTTGGCAGTTCTATGCTAACTCTCATGTTCCTTTGTCACAGCTATTGTGTCTCCTTGCACTTATCATCCTGGTACCTGTTGCGCAGCCAACTTAAATCTAACCTCTCATTGACGACTCAGGTGGTAATTTAATTCACAACCCCCAGCTCCGAAGGTTGATGCCTTATTTATTAGACAACTGGACCTTTTCTCTGATTAAGCCTGAGGTATTCATTAACATTCTGATGCAAGCTAAATTGAAAGTTATTTCAAAAAATGCCAGTTCTATGCTAATTCTTGTGTCTATAGTAAAAGTTCACCATTGAATTTCTTTCTTGCAATGCCAGCTGAAATGCAACTCTTGAATGATGAGCCAAGTGGGACTCGAACCCACAATCCTCAGCTCCGAAGGCTGATGCCTTCTCCATTAGGCCACTGGGCCTGGTTCACTGGTAAATCAAGAGGCATTGACAGACAGTCATAAACAAACTAAAAGCGATATCATGACATTGGGATTCGAACCCAGAGTCATTGACAGACAGTCAGAAACAAACTAAACTGAAAGCAATATCATGAAAATGCCAGTTCTATGCTAATTCTTGGGGCTATAGTGTCATATTGAAGTTATCATCCTGAAATGTCTTGCATAGCCCACTTAAATGAAAGCCCTCAAAGATGACCCAGGTGGGACTCGAACCCACAATCCTCAGCTCCGAAGGCTGATGCCTTATCCATTAGGCCACTGGGCCCTGTTCACTGGTGAACCCAGAGGCATTGACACACAGTCATAAACAAACTAAAAGCGATATCATGACATTGCCAGTTCTATGCTAATTCTTATGTCTACAATGAAGATATCGTCCTTGTATTTCTGTCTTGCACTGCCAGCTTAAATGCAACTCTTGAAAGATGACCCAGGTGGGATTCGAACCCAGAGTCATTGACAGACAGTCAGAAACAAACTAAACTGAAAGCAATATCATAAAATTTCCCGTTCTATGCTAATTCTTGGGGAAGCCATAAACAAACTAAAAGCGATATCATGACATTGCCAGTTCTATGCTAATTCTTATGTCTACAATGAAGATATCGTCCTTGAATTTCTGTCTTGCACTGCCAGCTTAAATGCAATGCTTGAAAGATGACCCAGGTGGGACTCGAACCCACAATTCCCAGCTCCGAAGGCTGATGCCTTCTCCATTAGGCCACTGGGCCTGGTTCACTGGTAAATCAAGAGGCATTGACAGACAGTCATAAACAAACTAAAAGCAATATCATGAAATTGCCAGTTCTATTCTAATTCTTGTGTCTACAGCGAAGTTATCGTCCTTGAATTTCTTTCTTGCACTGCCAGCTTAAATGCAATGCTTGAAAGATGACCCAGGTGGGACTCGAACCCACAATCCTCAGCTCCGAAGGCTGATGCCTTATCCATTAGGCCACTGGGCCTCGTTCACTGGTGAACCCAGAGGCATTGACACACAGTCATAAACAAACTAAAAGCGATATCATGACATTGCCAGTTCTATGCTAATTCTTATGTCTACAATGAAGATATCGTCCTTGAATTTTTGTCTTGCACTGCCAGCTTAAATGCAACTCTTGAAAGATGACCCAGGTGGGATTCGAACCCAGAGTCATTGACAGACAGTCAGAAACAAACTAAACTGAAAGCAATATCATAAAATTTCCCGTTCTATGCTAATTCTTGGGGATATAGTGTCATATTGAAGTTATCATCCTGAAATGTCTTGCATAGCCCACTTAAATGAAAGCCCTCATAGATGACCCATGTGGGACTTGAACCCACAATTCCCAGCTCCGGAGGCTGATGCCTTATCCATTAGGCCACTGGGCCTGGTTCACTGGTAAATCAAGAGGCATTGACAGACAGTCATAAACAAACTAAAAGCAATATCATGAAATTGCCAGTTGTATTCTAATTCTTGTGTCTACAGCGAAGTTATCGTCCTTGAATTTCTTTCTTGCACTGCCAGCTTAAATGCAATGCTTGAAAGATGACCCAGGTGGGACTCGAACCCACAATCCTCAGCTCCGAAGGCTGATGCCTTATCCATTAGGCCACTTGGCCTCGTTCACTGGTGAACCCAGAGGCATTGACACACAGTCATAAAATAACTAAAAGCGATATCATGACATTGCCAGTTCTATGCTAATTCTTATGTCTACAATGAAGATATCGTCCTTGAATTTCTGTCTTGCACTGCCAGCTTAAATGCAACTCTTGAAAGATGACCCAGGTGGGATTCGAACCCAGAGTCATTGACAGACAGTCAGAAACAAACTAAACTGAAAGCAATATCATGAAATTGCCAGTTCTATGCTAATTCTTGGGGCTGTAGTGTCATATTGAAGTTATCATCCTGAAATTTCTTGCATAGCCCACTTAAATAAAGCCCTGAAAGACGACCCAGGTGGGACTTGAACCCACAATTCCCAGCTCCTGAGGCTGATGCCTTATCCATTAGGCCAATGGGCCACATCTGTTACTGAACCCAGAGGCATTACAGAAAGTCTTATCCGAAGCTGATCTGAGTGAGATTTCAGAAAATTGCCTGTTCTATGATAATTCTCATGACTTGAACCCACAATCTTCAGCTCTGAAGGTTGATGCTTTATCCGTTTGGCCACTGGGTATTTTCCAACAAGCCCACACAGAGGCATTTACAGACCGTCTTATCCAAGCTGAACTGAGTGAGTTTTCAGAAATTTGCCAATTTTATGATTAATCTTGTGGCTATAGTGTCATATTGACGTTATCGTCCTAGAATTTCTTCCTTGCACTGCCAACATAAACACCAACCTTGAAAGATGAACCCACAATCCTCAGCTCTGAAGACCGATGCATTAGGCCACTGGGCCTTGTTCACTGGTGAACCCAGAGGCATTGACAGACAGTCAGAAACAAACTAAACTGAAAGAGTTTTCATGAAATTGCTAGTTCTCATGTTCCGTTGGCAGTTCTATGCTAACTCTCATGTTCCTTTGTCACAGCTATTGTGTCTCCTTGCACTTATCATCCTGGTACCTGTTGCGCAGCCAACTTAAATCTAACCTCTCATTGACGACTCAGGTGGTAATTTAATTCACAACCCCCAGCTCCGAAGGTTGATGCCTTATTTATTAGACAACTGGACCTTTTCTCTGATTAAGCCTGAGGTATTCATTAACATTCTGATGCAAGCTAAATTGAAAGTTATTTCAAAAAATGCCAGTTCTATGCTAATTCTTGTGTCTATAGTAAAAGTTCACCATTGAATTTCTTTCTTGCAATGCCAGCTTAAATGCAATGCTTGAAAGATGACCCAGGTGGGACTCGAACCCACAATCCTCAGCTCCGAAGGCTGATGCCTTATCCATTAGGCCACTGGGCCTCGTTCACTGGTGAACCCAGAGGCATTGACACACAGTCATAAACAAACTAAAAGCGATATCATGACATTGCCAGTTCTATGCTAATTCTTATGTCTACAATGAAGATATCGTCCTTGAATTTCTGTCTTGCACTGCCAGCTTAAATGCAACTCTTGAAAGATGACCCAGGTGGGATTCGAACCCAGAGTCATTGACAGACAGTCAGAAACAAACTAAACTGAAAGCAATATCATGAAAATGCCAGTTCTATGCTAATTCTTGGGGCTATAGTGTCATATTGAAGTTATCATCCTGAAATGTCTTGCATAGCCCACTTAAATGAAAGCCCTCATAGATGACCCATGTGGGACTTGAACCCACAATTCCCAGCTCCGGAGGCTGATGCCTTATCCATTAGGCCACTGGGCCTGGTTCACTGGTAAATCAAGAGGCATTGACAGACAGTCATAAACAAACTAAAAGCAATATCATGAAACTGCCAGTTCTATTCTAATTCTTGTGTCTACAGTGAAGTTATCGTCCTTGAATTTCTTTCTTGCACTTGCAGCTTAAAAGCAACGCTTGAAAGATGACCCAGGTGGGACTCGAACCCACAATCCTCAGCTCCGAAGGCTGATGCCTTATCCATTAGGCCACTGGGCCTCGTTCACTGGTGAACCCAGAGGCATTGACACACAGTCATAAACAAACTAAAAGCGATATCATGACATTGCCAGTTCTATGCTAATTCTTATGTCTACAATGAAGATATCGTCCTTGAATTTCTGTCTTGCACTGCCAGCTTAAATGCAACTCTTGAAAGATGACCCAGGTGGGATTCGAACCCAGAGTCATTGACAGACAGTCAGAAACAAACTAAACTGAAAGCAATATCATAAAATTTCCCGTTCAATGCTAATTCTTGGGGATATAGTGTCATATTGCAGTTATCATCCTGAAATGTATTGCATAGCCCACTTAAATGAAAGCCCTCAAAGATGACCCAGGTGGGACTTGAACCCACAATTCCCAGCTCCGGAGGCTGATGCCTTATCCATTAGGCCACTGGGCCTCGTTCAATGATGAATCAAGAGGCATTGAGACACAGTCATAAACAAACTAAAAGCAATATCACAAAATTGCCAGTTCTATTCTAATGTCTACAGTGAAGTTATCGTCCTTGAATTTCTTTCTTGCACTGCCAGCTTAAATGCAATGCTTGAAAGATGACCCAGGTGGGACTCGAACCCACAATCCTCAGCTCCGAAGGCTGATGCCTTATCCATTAGGCCACTGGGCCTCGTTCACTGGTGAACCCAGAGGCATTGACACACAGTCATAAACAAACTAAAAGCGATATCATGACATTGCCAGTTCTATGCTAATTCTTATGTCTACAATGAAGATATCGTCCTTGAATTTCTGTCTTGCACTGCCAGCTTAAATGCAACTCTTGAAAGATGACCCAGGTGGGATTCGAACCCAGAGTCATTGACAGACAGTCAGAAACAAACTAAACTGAAAGCAATATCATGAAAATGCCAGTTCTATGCTAATTCTTGGGGCTATAGTGTCATATTGAAGTTATCATCCTGAAATTTCTTGCATAGCCCACTTAAATGAAAGCCCTCAAAGATGACCCAGGTGGGACTTAAACCCACAATTCCCAGCTCCGGAGGCTGATGCCTTATCCATTAGGCCACTGGGCCTCGTTCACTGATGAATCAAGAGGCATTGACACACAGTCATAAACAAACTAAAAGCAATATCATGAAATTGCCAGTTCTATTCTAATTCTTGTGTCTACAGTGAAGTTATCGTCCTTGAATTTCTTTCTTGCACTGCCAGCTTAAATGCAACGCTTGAAAGATGACCCAGGTGGGACTCGAACCCACAATCCTCAGCTCCGAAGACTGATGCCTTATCCATTAGGCCACTGGGCCTCGTTCACTGGTGAACCCAGAGGCATTGACACACAGTCATAAACAAACTAAAAGCGATATCATGACATTGGGATTCGAACCCAGAGTCATTGACAGACAGTCAGAAACAAACTAAACTGAAAGCAATATCATGAAATTGCCAGTTCTATGCTAATTCTTGGGGCTATAGTGTCATATTGAAGTTATCATCCTGAAATTTCTTGCATAGCCCACTTAAATGAAAGCCCTGAAAGACTACCCAGGTGGGACTTGAACCCACAATTCCCAGCTCCTGAGGCTGATGCCTTATCCATTAGGCCAATGGGCCACATCTGTTACTGAACCGATTCAGTTCAGGCATTACAGGCATTACAGAAAGTCTTATCCGAAGCTGATCTGAGTGAGATTTCAGAAAATTGCCTGTTCTATGATAATTCTCATGACTTGAACCCACAATCTTCAGCTCTGAAGGTTGATGCTTTATCCGTTTGGCCACTGGGTATTTTCCAACAAGCCCACACAGAGGCATTTACAGACCGTCTTATCCAAGCTGAACTGAGTGAGTTTTCAGAAATTTGCCAATTTTATGATTAATCTTGTGGCTATAGTGTCATATTGACGTCATCGTCCTAGAATTTCTTCCTTGCACTGCCAACATAAACACCAACCTTGAAAGATGAACCCACAATCCTCAGCTCTGAAGACCGATGCATTAGGCCACTGGGCCTTGTTCACTGGTGAACCCAGAGGCATTGACAGACAGTCAGAAACAAACTAAACTGAAAGAGTTTTCATGAAATTGCTAGTTCTCATGTTCCGTTGGCAGTTCTATGCTAACTCTCATGTTCCTTTGTCACAGCTATTGTGTCTCCTTGCACTTATCATCCTGGTACCTGTTGCGCAGCCAACTTAAATCTAACCTCTCATTGACGACTCAGGTGGTAATTTAATTCACAACCCCCAGCACCGAAGGTTGATGCCTTATTTATTAGACAACTGGACCTTTTCTCTGATTAAGCCTGAGGTATTCATTAACATTCTGATGCAAGCTAAATTGAAAGTTATTTCAAAAAATGCCAGTTCTATGCTAATTCTTGTGTCTATAGTAAAAGTTCACCATTGAATTTCTTTCTTGCAATGCCAGCTGAAATGCAACTCTTGAATGATGAGCCAAGTGGGACTCGAACCCACAATCCTGAGCTCCGAAGGCTGACGCCTTCTCCATTAGGCCACTGGGCCTGGTTCACTGGTAAATCAAGAGGCATTGACAGACAGTGATAAACAAACTAAAAGCAATATCATGAAATTGCCAGTTCTATTCTAATTCTTGTGTCTACAGCGAAGTTATCGTCCTTGAATTTCTTTCTTGCACTGCCAGCTTAAATGCAATGCTTGAAAGATGACCCAGGTGGGACTCAAACCCACAATCCTCAGCTACGAAGGCTGATGCCTTATCCATTAGGCCACTGGGCCTCGTTCACTGGTGAACCCAGAGGCATTGACACACAGTCATAAACAAACTAAAAGCGATATCATGACATTGCCAGTTCTATGCTAATTCTTATGTCTACAATGAAGATATCGTCCTTGAATTTCTGTCTTGCACTGCCAGCTTAAATGCAACTCTTGAAAGATGACCCAGGTGGGATTCGAACCCAGAGTCATTGACAGACAGTCAGAAACAAACTAAACTGAAAGCAATATCATGAAAATGCCAGTTCTATGCTAATTCTTGGGGCTATAGTGTCATATTGAAGTTATCATCCTGAAATTTCTTGCATAGCCCACTTAAATGAAAGCCCTCAAAGATGACCCAGGTGGGACTTAAACCCACAATTCCCAGCTCCGGAGGCTGATGCCTTATCCATTAGGCCACTGGGCCTCGTTCACTGATGAATCAAGAGGCATTGACACACAGTCATAAACAAACTAAAAGCAATATCATGAAATTGCCAGTTCTATTCTAATTCTTGTGTCTACAGTGAAGTTATCGTCCTTGAATTTCTTTCTTGCACTGCCAGCTTAAATGCAACGCTTGAAAGATGACCCAGGTGGGACTCGAACCCACAATCCTCAGCTCCGAAGGCTGATGCCTTATCCATTAGGCCACTGGGCCTCGTTCACTGGTGAACCCAGAGGCATTGACACACAGTCATAAACAAACTAAAAGCGATATCATGACATTGGGATTCGAACCCAGAGTCATTGACAGACAGTCAGAAACAAACTAAACTGAAAGCAATATCATGAAATTGCCAGTTCTATGCTAATTCTTGGGGCTATAGTGTCATATTGAAGTTATCATCCTGAAATTTCTTGCATAGCCCACTTAAATAAAGCCCTGAAAGACGACCCAGGTGGGACTTGAACCCACAATTCCCAGCTCCTGAGGCTGATGCCTTATCCATTAGGCCAATGGGCCACATCTGTTACTGAACCCAGAGGCATTACAGAAAGTCTTATCCGAAGCTGATCTGAGTGAGATTTCAGAAAATTGCCTGTTCTATGATAATTCTCATGACTTGAACCCACAATCTTCAGCTCTGAAGGTTGATGCTTTATCCGTTTGGCCACTGGGTATTTTCCAACAAGCCCACACAGAGGCATTTACAGACCGTCTTATCCAAGCTGAACTGAGTGAGTTTTCAGAAATTTGCCAATTTTATGATTAATCTTGTGGCTATAGTGTCATATTGACGTCATCGTCCTAGAATTTCTTCCTTGCACTGCCAACATAAACACCAACCTTGAAAGATGAACCCACAATCCTCAGCTCTGAAGACCGATGCATTAGGCCACTGGGCCTTGTTCACTGGTGAACCCAGAGGCATTGACAGACAGTCAGAAACAAACTAAACTGAAAGAGTTTTCATGAAATTGCTAGTTCTCATGTTCCGTTGGCAGTTCTATGCTAACTCTCATGTTCCTTTGTCACAGCTATTGTGTCTCCTTGCACTTATCATCCTGGTACCTGTTGCGCAGCCAACTTAAATCTAACCTCTCATTGACGACTCAGGTGGTAATTTAATTCACAACCCCCAGCTCCGAAGGTTGATGCCTTATTTATTAGACAACTGGACCTTTTCTCTGATTAAGCCTGAGGTATTCATTAACATTCTGATGCAAGCTAAATTGAAAGTTATTTCAAAAAATGCCAGTTCTATGCTAATTCTTGTGTCTATAGTAAAAGTTCACCATTGAATTTCTTTCTTGCAATGCCAGCTGAAATGCAACTCTTGAATGATGAGCCAAGTGGGACTCGAACCCACAATCCTCAGCTCCGAAGGCTGATGCCTTCTCCATTAGGCCACTGGGCCTGGTTCACTGGTAAATCAAGAGGCATTGACAGACAGTCATAAACAAACTAAAAGCGATATCATGACATTGGGATTCGAACCCAGAGTCATTGACAGACAGTCAGAAACAAACTAAACTGAAAGCAATATCATGAAAATGCCAGTTCTATGCTAATTCTTGGGGCTATAGTGTCATATTGAAGTTATCATCCTGAAATGTCTTGCATAGCCCACTTAAATGAAAGCCCTCAAAGATGACCCAGGTGGGACTCGAACCCACAATCCTCAGCTCCGAAGGCTGATGCCTTATCCATTAGGCCACTGGGCCCTGTTCACTGGTGAACCCAGAGGCATTGACACACAGTCATAAACAAACTAAAAGCGATATCATGACATTGCCAGTTCTATGCTAATTCTTATGTCTACAATGAAGATATCGTCCTTGTATTTCTGTCTTGCACTGCCAGCTTAAATGCAACTCTTGAAAGATGACCCAGGTGGGATTCGAACCCAGAGTCATTGACAGACAGTCAGAAACAAACTAAACTGAAAGCAATATCATAAAATTTCCCGTTCTATGCTAATTCTTGGGGAAGCCATAAACAAACTAAAAGCGATATCATGACATTGCCAGTTCTATGCTAATTCTTATGTCTACAATGAAGATATCGTCCTTGAATTTCTGTCTTGCACTGCCAGCTTAAATGCAATGCTTGAAAGATGACCCAGGTGGGACTCGAACCCACAATTCCCAGCTCCAAAGGCTGATGCCTTCTCCATTAGGCCACTGGGCCTGGTTCACTGGTAAATCAAGAGGCATTGACAGACAGTCATAAACAAACTAAAAGCAATATCATGAAATTGCCAGTTCTATTCTAATTCTTGTGTCTACAGCGAAGTTATCGTCCTTGAATTTCTTTCTTGCACTGCCAGCTTAAATGCAATGCTTGAAAGATGACCCAGGTGGGACTCGAACCCACAATCCTCAGCTCCGAAGGCTGATGCCTTATCCATTAGGCCACTGGGCCTCGTTCACTGGTGAACCCAGAGGCATTGGCACACAGTCATAAACAAACTAAAAGCGATATCATGACATTGCCAGTTCTATGCTAATTCTTATGTCTACAATGAAGATATCGTCCTTGAATTTCTGTCTTGCACTGCCAGCTTAAATGCAACTCTTGAAAGATGACCCAGGTGGGATTCGAACCCAGAGTCATTGACAGACAGTCAGAAACAAACTAAACTGAAAGCAATATCATAAAATTTCCCGTTCTATGCTAATTCTTGGGGATATAGTGTCATATTGAAGTTATCATCCTGAAATGTCTTGCATAGCCCACTTAAATAAAGCCCTGAAAGACGACCCAGGTGGGACTTGAACCCACAATTCCCAGCTCCTGAGGCTGATGCCTTATCCATTAGGCCAATGGGCCACATCTGTTAGTGAACCCAGAGGCATTACAGAAAGTCTTATCCGAAGCTGATCTGAGTGAGATTTCAGAAAATTGCCTGTTCTATGATAATTCTCATGACTTGAACCCACAATCTTCAGCTCTGAAGGTTGATGCTTTATCCGTTTGGCCACTGGGTATTTTCCAACAAGCCCAAACAGAGGCATTTACAGACCGTCTTATCCAAGCTGAACTGAGTGAGTTTTCAGAAATTTGCCAATTTTATGATTAATCTTGTGGCTATAGTGTCATATTGACGTTATCGTCCTAGAATTTCTTCCTTGCACTGCCAACATAAACACCAACCTTGAAAGATGAACCCACAATCCTCAGCTCTGAAGACCGATGCATTAGGCCACTGGGCCTTGTTCACTGGTGAACCCAGAGGCATTGACAGACAGTCAGAAACAAACTAAACTGAAAGAGTTTTCATGAAATTGCTAGTTCTCATGTTCCGTTGGCAGTTCTATGCTAACTCTCATGTTCCTTTGTCACAGCTATTGTGTCTCCTTGCACTTATCATCCTGGTACCTGTTGCGCAGCCAACTTTAATCTAACCTCTCATTGACGACTCAGGTGGTAATTTAATTCACAACCCCCAGCTCCGAAGGTTGATGCCTTATTTATTAGACAACTGGACCTTTTCTCTGATTAAGCCTGAGGTATTCATTAACATTCTGATGCAAGCTAAATTGAAAGTTATTTCAAAAAATGCCAGTTCTATGCTAATTCTTGTGTCTATAGTAAAAGTTCACCATTGAATTTCTTTCTTGCAATGCCAGCTTAAATGCAATGCTTGAAAGATGACCCAGGTGGGACTCGAACCCACAATCCTCAGCTCCGAAGGCTGATGCCTTATCCATTAGGCCACTGGGCCTCGTTCACTGGTGAACCCAGAGGCATTGACACACAGTCATAAACAAACTAAAAGCGATATCATGACATTGCCAGTTCTATGCTAATTCTTATGTCTACAATGAAGATATCGTCCTTGAATTTCTGTCTTGCACTGCCAGCTTAAATGCAACTCTTGAAAGATGACCCAGGTGGGATTCGAACCCAGAGTCATTGACAGACAGTCAGAAACAAACTAAACTGAAAGCAATATCATGAAAATGCCAGTTCTATGCTAATTCTTGGGGCTATAGTGTCATATTGAAGTTATCATCCTGAAATGTCTTGCATAGCCCACTTAAATGAAAGCCCTCATAGATGACCCATGTGGGACTTGAACCCACAATTCCCAGCTCCGGAGGCTGATGCCTTATCCATTAGGCCACTGGGCCTGGTTCACTGGTAAATCAAGAGGCATTGACAGACAGTCATAAACAAACTAAAAGCAATATCATGAAACTGCCAGTTCTATTCTAATTCTTGTGTCTACAGTGAAGTTATCATCCTGAAATTTCTTGCATAGCCCACTTAAATGAAAGCCCTGAAAGACTACCCAGGTGGGACTTGAACCCACAATTCCCAGCTCCTGAGGCTGATGCCTTATCCATTAGGCCAATGGGCCACATCTGTTACTGAACCCAGAGGCATTACAGAAAGTCTTATCCGAACCTGATCTGAGTGAGATTTCAGAAAATTGCCTGTTCTATGATAATTCTCATGACTTGAACCCACAATCTTCAGCTCTGAAGGTTGATGCTTTATCCGTTTGGCCACTGGGTATTTTCCAACAAGCCCACACAGAGGCATTTACAGACCGTCTTATCCAAGCTGAACTGAGTGAGTTTTCAGAAATTTGCCAATTTTATGATTAATCTTGTGGCTATAGTGTCATATTGACGTTATCGTCCTAGAATTTCTTCCTTGCACTGCCAACATAAACACCAACCTTGAAAGATGAACCCACAATCCTCAGCTCTGAAGACCGATGCATTAGGCCACTGGGCCTTGTTCACTGGTGAACCCAGAGGCATTGACAGACAGTCAGAAACAAACTAATCTAAAAGAGTTTTCATGAAATTGCTAGTTCTCATGTTCCGTTGGCAGTTCTATGCTAACTCTCATGTTCCTTTGTCACAGCTATTGTGTCTCCTTGCACTTATCATCCTGGTACCTGTTGCGCAGCCAACTTAAATCTAACCTCTCATTGACGACTCAGGTGGTAATTTAATTCACAACCCCCAGCTCCGAAGGTTGATGCCTTATTTATTAGACAACTGGACCTTTTCTCTGATTAAGCCTGAGGTATTCATTAACATTCTGATGCAAGCTAAATTGAAAGTTATTTCAAAAAATGCCAGTTCTATGCTAATTCTTGTGTCTATAGTAAAAGTTCACCATTGAATTTCTTTCTTGCAATGGCAGCTGAAATGCAACTCTTGAATGATGAGCCAAGTGGGACTCGAACCCACAATCCTCATCTCCAAAGGCTGATGCCTTCTCCATTAGGCCACTGGGCCTGCTTCACTGGTAAATCAAGAGGCATTGACAGACAGTCATAAACAAACTAAAAGCAATATCATGAAATTGCCAGTTCTATTCTAATTCTTGTGTCTACAGCGAAGTTATCGTCCTTGAATTTCTTTCTTGCACTGCCAGCTTAAATGCAATGCTTGAAAGATGACCCAGGTGGGACTCGAACCCACAATCCTCAGCTCCGAAGGCTGATGCCTTATCCATTAGGCCACTGGGCCTCGTTCACTGGTGAACCCAGAGGCATTGACACACAGTCATAAACAAACTAAAAGCGATATCATGACATTGCCAGTTCTATGCTAATTCTTATGTCTACAATGAAGATATCGTCCTTGAATTTCTGTCTTGCACTGCCAGCTTAAATGCCTTATCCATTAGGCCACTGGGCCTCGTTCACGGGTGAACCCAGAGGCATTGACACACAGTCATAAACAAACTAAAAGCGATATCATGACATTGGGATTCGAACCCAGAGTCATTGACAGACAGTCAGAAACAAACTAAACTGAAAGCAATATCATGAAATTGCCAGTTCTATGCTAATTCTTGGGGCTGTAGTGTCATATTGAAGTTATCATCCTGAAATTTCTTGCATAGCCCACTTAAATAAAGCCCTACGGTGAAGTTATCGTCCTTGAATTTCTTTCTTGCACTGCCAGCTTAAATGCAACGCTTGAAAGATGACCCAGGTGGGACTCGAACCCACAATCCTCAGCTCCGAAGGCTGATGCCTTATCCATTAGGCCACTGGGCCTCATTCACTGGTGAACCCAGAGGCATTGACACACAGTCATAAACAAACTAAAAGCGATATCATGACATTGGGATTCGAACCCAGAGTCATTGACAGACAGTCAGAAACAAACTAAACTGAAAGCAATATCATGAAATTGCCAGTTCTATGCTAATTCTTGGGGCTATAGTGTCATATTGAAGTTATCATCCTGAAATTTCTTGCATAGCCCACTTAAATGAAAGCCCTGAAAGACTACCCAGGTGGGACTTGAACCCACAATTCCCAGCTCCTGAGGCCTTATCCATTAGGCCAATGGGCCACATCTGTTACTGAACCCAGAGGCATTACAGAAAGTCTTATCCGAACCTGATCTGAGTGAGATTTCAGAAAATTGCCTGTTCTATGATAATTCTCATGACTTGAACCCACAATCTTCAGCTCTGAAGGTTGATGCTTTATCCGTTTGGCCACTGGGTATTTTCCAACAAGCCCACACAGAGGCATTTACAGACCGTCTTATCCAAGCTGAACTGAGTGAGTTTTCAGAAATTTGCCAATTTTATGATTAATCTTGTGGCTATAGTGTCATATTGACGTTATCGTCCTAGAATTTCTTCCTTGCACTGCCAACATAAACACCAACCTTGAAAGATGAACCCACAATCCTCAGCTCTGAAGACCGATGCATTAGGCCACTGGGCCTTGTTCACTGGTGAACCCAGAGGCATTGACAGACAGTCAGAAACAAACTAAACTAAAAGAGTTTTCATGAAATTGCTAGTTCTCATGTTCCGTTGGCAGTTCTATGCTAACTCTCATGTTCCTTTGTCACAGCTATTGTGTCTCCTTGCACTTATCATCCTGGTACCTGTTGCGCAGCCAACTTAAATCTAACCTCTCATTGACGACTCAGGTGGTAATTTAATTCACAACCCCCAGCTCCGAAGGTTGATGCCTTATTTATTAGACAACTGGACCTTTTCTCTGATTAAGCCTGAGGTATTCATTAACATTCTGATGCAAGCTAAATTGAAAGTTATTTCAAAAAATGCCAGTTCTATGCTAATTCTTGTGTCTATAGTAAAAGTTCACCATTGAATTTCTTTCTTGCAATGCCAGCTGAAATGCAACTCTTGAATGATGAGCCAAGTGGGAATCGAACCCACAATCCTCAGCTCCAAAGGCTGATGCCTTCTCCATTAGGCCACTGGGCCTGGTTCACTGGTAAATCAAGAGGCATTGACAGACAGTCATAAACAAACTAAAAGCGATATCATGAAATTGCCAGTTCTATTCTAATTCTTGTGTCTACAGCGAAGTTATCGTCCTTGAATTTCTTTCTTGCACTGCCAGCTTAAATGCAATGCTTGAAAGATGACCCAGGTGGGACTCGAACACACAATCCTCAGCTCCGAAGGCTGATGCCTTATCCATTAGGCCACTGGGCCTCGTTCACTGGTGAACCCAGAGGCATTGACACACAGTCATAAACAAACTAAAAGCGATATCATGACATTGCCAGTTCTATGCTAATTCTTATGTCTACAATGAAGATATCGTCCTTGAATTTCTGTCTTGCACTGCCAGCTTAAATGCAACTCTTGAAAGATGACCCAGGTGGGATTCGAACCCAGAGTCATTGACAGACAGTCAGAAACAAACTAAACTGAAAGCAATATCATAAAATTTCCCGTTCAATGCTAATTCTTGGGGATATAGTGTCATATTGAAGTTATCATCCTGAAATGTCTTGCATAGCCCACTTAAATGAAAGCCCTCAAAGATGACCCAGGTGGGACTTGAACCCACAATTCCCAGCTCCGGAGGCTGAAGCCTTATCCATTAGGCCACTGGGCCTCGTTCAATGATGAATCAAGAGGCATTGAGACACAGTCATAAACAAACTAAAAGCAATATCACGAAATTGCCAGTTCTATTCTAATTCTTGTGTCTACAATGAAGATATCGTCCTTGAATTTCTTTCTTGCACTGCCAGCTTAAATGCAACGCTTGAAAGATGACCCAGGTGGGACTCGAACCCACAATCCTCAGCTCCGAAGGCTGATGCCTTATCCATTAGGCCACTGGGCCTCGTTCACGGGTGAACCCAGAGGCATTGACACACAGTCATAAACAAACTAAAAGCGATATCATGACATTGGGATTCGAACCCAGAGTCATTGACAGACAGTCAGAAACAAACTAAACTGAAAGCAATATCATGAAATTGCCAGTTCTATGCTAATTCTTGGGGCTGTAGTGTCATATTGAAGTTATCATCCTGAAATTTCTTGCATAGCCCACTTAAATAAAGCCCTGAAAGACGACCCAGGTGGGACTTGAACCCACAATTCCCAGCTCCTGAGGCTGATGCCTTATCCATTAGGCCAATGGGCCACATCTGTTACTGAACCCAGAGGCATTACAGAAAGTCTTATCCGAAGCTGATCTGAGTGAGATTTCAGAAAATTGCCTGTTCTATGATAATTCTCATGACTTGAACCCACAATCTTCAGCTCTGAAGGTTGATGCTTTATCCGTTTGGCCACTGGGTATTTTCCAACAAGCCCACACAGAGGCATTTACAGACCGTCTTATCCAAGCTGAACTGAGTGAGTTTTCAGAAATTTGCCAATTTTATGATTAATCTTGTGGCTATAGTGTCATATTGACGTCATCGTCCTAGAATTTCTTCCTTGCACTGCCAACATAAACACCAACCTTGAAAGATGAACCCACAATCCTCAGCTCTGAAGACCGATGCATTAGGCCACTGGGCCTTGTTCACTGGTGAACCCAGAGGCATTGACAGACAGTCAGAAACAAACTAAACTGAAAGAGTTTTCATGAAATTGCTAGTTCTCATGTTCCGTTGGCAGTTCTATGCTAACTCTCATGTTCCTTTGTCACAGCTATTGTGTCTCCTTGCACTTATTATCCTGGTACCTGTTGCGCAGCCAACTTAAATCTAACCTCTCATTGATGACTCAGGTGGTAATTTAATTCACAACCCCCAGCTCCGAAGGTTGATGCCTTATTTATTAGACAACTGGACCTTTTCTCTGATTAAGCCTGAGGTATTCATTAACATTCTGATGCAAGCTAAATTGAAAGTTATTTCAAAAAATGCAAGTTCTATGCTAATTATTGTGTCTATAGTAAAAGTTCACCATTGAATTTCTTTCTTGCAATGCCAGCGGAAATGCAACTCTTGAATGATGAGCCAAGTGGGACTCGAACCCACAATCCTCAGCTCCGAAGGCTGATGCCTTCTCCATTAGGCCACTGGGCCTCTTTCACTGGTGAACCCAGAGGCATTGACACACAGTCATAAACAAACTAAAAGCAATATCACGAAATTGCCAGTTCTATTCTAATTCTTGTGTCTACAGCGAAGTTATCGTCCTTGAATTTCTTTCTTGCACTGCCAGCTTAAATGCAATGCTTGAAAGATGACCCAGGTGGGACTCGAACCCACAATCCTCAGCTCCGAAGGCTGATGCCTTATCCATTAGGCCACTGGGCCTCGTTCACTGGTGAACCCAGAGGCATTGACACACAGTCATAAACAAACTAAAAGCGATATCATGACATTGCCAGTTCTATGCTAATTCTTATGTCTACAATGAAGATATCGTCCTTGAATTTCTGTCTTGCACTGCCAGCTTAAATGCAACTCTTGAAAGATGACCCAGGTGGGATTCGAACCCAGAGTCATTGACAGACAGTCAGAAACAAACTAAACTGAAAGCAATATCATAAAATTTCCCGTTCAATGCTAATTCTTGGGGATATAGTGTCATATTGAAGTTATCATCCTGAAATGTATTGCATAGCCCACTTAAATGAAAGCCCTCAAAGATGACCCAGGTGGGACTTGAACCCACAATTCCCAGCTCCGGAGGCTGATGCCTTATCCATTAGGCCACTGGGCCTCGTTCAATGATGAATCAAGAGGCATTGAGACACAGTCATAAACAAACTAAAAGCAATATCACAAAATTGCCAGTTCTATTCTAATTCTTGTGTCTACAGTGAAGTTATCGTCCTTGAATTTCTTTCTTGCACTGCCAGCTTAAATGCAATGCTTGAAAGATGACCCAGGTGGGACTCGAACCCACAATCCTCAGCTCCGAAGGCTGATGCCTTATCCATTAGGCCACTGGGCCTCGTTCACTGGTGAACCCAGAGGCATTGACACACAGTCATAAACAAACTAAAAGCGATATCATGACATTGCCAGTTCTATGCTAATTCTTATGTCTACAATGAAGATATCGTCCTTGAATTTCTGTCTTGCACTGCCAGCTTAAATGCAACTCTTGAAAGATGACCCAGGTGGGATTCGAACCCAGAGTCATTGACAGACAGTCAGAAACAAACTAAACTGAAAGCAATATCATGAAAATGCCAGTTCTATGCTAATTCTTGGGGCTATAGTGTCATATTGAAGTTATCATCCTGAAATTTCTTGCATAGCCCACTTAAATGAAAGCCCTCAAAGATGACCCAGGTGGGACTTAAACCCACAATTCCCAGCTCCGGAGGCTGATGCCTTATCCATTAGGCCACTGGGCCTCGTTCACTGATGAATCAAGAGGCATTGACACACAGTCATAAACAAACTAAAAGCAATATCATGAAATTGCCAGTTCTATTCTAATTCTTGTGTCTACAGTGAAGTTATCGTCCTTGAATTTCTTTCTTGCACTGCCAGCTTAAATGCAACGCTTGAAAGATGACCCAGGTGGGACTCGAACCCACAATCCTCAGCTCCGAAGGCTGATGCCTTATCCATTAGGCCACTGGGCCTCGTTCACTGGTGAACCCAGAGGCATTGACACACAGTCATAAACAAACTAAAAGCGATATCATGACATTGCCAGTTCTATGCTAATTCTTATGTCTACAATGAAGATATCGTCCTTGAATTTCTGTCTTGCACTGCCAGCTTAAATGCAACTCTTGAAAGATGACCCAGGTGGGATTCGAACCCAGAGTCATTGACAGACAGTCAGAAACAAACTAAACTGAAAGCAATATCATAAAATTTCCCGTTCAATGCTAATTCTTGGGGATATAGTGTCATATTGAAGTTATCATCCTGAAATGTCTTGCATAGCCCACTTAAATGAAAGCCCTCATAGATGACCCAGGTGGGACTTGAACCCACAATTCCCAGCTCCGAAGGCTGATGCCTTATCCATTAGGCCACTGGGCCTCGTTCACTGATGAATCAAGAGGCATTGACACACAGTCATAAACAAACTAAAAGCAATATCATGAAATTGCCAGTTCTATTCTAATTCTTGTGTCTACAGTGAAGTTATCGTCCTTGAATTTCTTTCTTGCACTGCCAGCTTAAATGCAACGCTTGAAAGATGACCCAGGTGGGACTCGAACCCACAATCCTCAGCTCCGAAGGCTGATGCCTTATCCATTAGGCCACTGGGCCTCGTTCACGGGTGAACCCAGAGGCATTGACACACAGTCATAAACAAACTAAAAGCGATATCATGACATTGGGATTCGAACCCAGAGTCATTGACAGACAGTCAGAAACAAACTAAACTGAAAGCAATATCATGAAATTGCCAGTTCTATGCTAATTCTTGGGGCTGTAGTGTCATATTGAAGTTATCATCCTGAAATTTCTTGCATAGCCCACTTAAATAAAGCCCTGAAAGACGACCCAGGTGGGACTTGAACCCACAATTCCCAGCTCCTGAGGCTGATGCCTTATCCATTAGGCCAATGGGCCACATCTGTTACTGAACCCAGAGGCATTACAGAAAGTCTTATCCGAAGCTGATCTGAGTGAGATTTCAGAAAATTGCCTGTTCTATGATAATTCTCATGACTTGAACCCACAATCTTCAGCTCTGAAGGTTGATGCTTTATCCGTTTGGCCACTGGGTATTTTCCAACAAGCCCACACAGAGGCATTTACAGACCGTCTTATCCAAGCTGAACTGAGTGAGTTTTCAGAAATTTGCCAATTTTATGATTAATCTTGTGGCTATAGTGTCATATTGACGTCATCGTCCTAGAATTTCTTCCTTGCACTGCCAACATAAACACCAACCTTGAAAGATGAACCCACAATCCTCAGCTCTGAAGACCGATGCATTAGGCCACTGGGCCTTGTTCACTGGTGAACCCAGAGGCATTGACAGACAGTCAGAAACAAACTAAACTGAAAGAGTTTTCATGAAATTGCTAGTTCTCATGTTCCGTTGGCAGTTCTATGCTAACTCTCATGTTCCTTTGTCACAGCTATTGTGTCTCCTTGCACTTATTATCCTGGTACCTGTTGCGCAGCCAACTTAAATCTAACCTCTCATTGACGACTCAGGTGGTAATTTAATTCACAACCCCCAGCTCCGAAGGTTGATGCCTTATTTATTAGACAACTGGACCTTTTCTCTGATTAAGCCTGAGGTATTCATTAACATTCTGATGCAAGCTAAATTGAAAGTTATTTCAAAAAATGCAAGTTCTATGCTAATTCTTGTGTCTATAGTAAAAGTTCACCATTGAATTTCTTTCTTGCAATGCCAGCTGAAATGCAACTCTTGAATGATGAGCCAAGTGGGACTCGAACCCACAATCCTCAGCTCCGAAGGCTGATGCCTTCTCCATTAGGCCACTGGGCCTCTTTCACTGGTGAACCCAGAGGCATTGACAGACAGTCATAAACAAACTAAAAGCGATATCATGAAATTGCCAGTTCTATTCTTGTGTCTACAGCGAAGTTATCGTCCTTGAATTTCTTTCTTGCACTGCCAGCTTAAATGCAATGCTTGAAAGATGACCCAGGTGGGACTCGAACCCACAATTCTCAGCTCCGAAGGCTGATGCCTTATCCATTAGGCCACTGGGCCTCGTTCACTGGTGAACCCAGAGGCATTGACACACAGTCATAAACAAACTAAAAGCGATATCATGACATTGGGATTCGAACCCAGAGTCATTGACAGACAGTCAGAAACAAACTAAACTGAAAGCAATATCATGAAATTGCCAGTTCTATGCTAATTCTTGGGGCTGTAGTGTCATATTGAAGTTATCATCCTGAAATTTCTTGCATAGCCCACTTAAATAAAGCCCTGAAAGACGACCCAGGTGGGACTTGAACCCACAATTCCCAGCTCCTGAGGCTGATGCCTTATCCATTAGGCCAATGGGCCACATCTGTTACTGAACCCAGAGGCATTACAGAAAGTCTTATCCGAAGCTGATCTGAGTGAGATTTCAGAAAATTGCCTGTTCTATGATAATTCTCATGACTTGAACCCACAATCTTCAGCTCTGAAGGTTGATGCTTTATCCGTTTGGCCACTGGGTATTTTCCAACAAGCCCACACAGAGGCATTTACAGACCGTCTTATCCAAGCTGAACTGAGTGAGTTTTCAGAAATTTGCCAATTTTATGATTAATCTTGTGGCTATAGTGTCATATTGACGTCATCGTCCTAGAATTTCTTCCTTGCACTGCCAACATAAACACCAACCTTGAAAGATGAACCCACAATCCTCGGCTCTGAAGACCGATGCATTAGGCCACTGGGCCTTGTTCACTGGTGAACCCAGAGGCATTGACAGACAGTCAGAAACAAACTAAACTAAAAGAGTTTTCATGAAATTGCTAGTTCTCATGTTCCGTTGGCAGTTCTATGCTAACTCTCATGTTCCTTTGTCACAGCTATTGTGTCTCCTTGCACTTATCATCCTGGTACCTGTTGCGCAGCCAACTTAAATCTAACCTCTCATTGACGACTCAGGTGGTAATTTAATTCACAACCCCCAGCTCCGAAGGTTGATGCCTTATTTATTAGACAACTGGACCTTTTCTCTGATTACGCCTGAGGTATTCATTAACATTCTGATGCAAGCTAAATTGAAAGTTATTTCAAAAAATGCCAGTTCTATGCTAATTCTTGTGTCTATAGTAAAAGTTCACCATTGAATTTCTTTCTTGCAATGCCAGCTGAAATGCAACTCTTGAATGATGAGCCAACTGGGACTTGAACCCACAATCCTCAGCTCCGAAGGCTGATGCCTTCTCCATTAGGCCATTGGGCCTGGTTCACTGGTAAATCAAGAGGCATTGACAGACAGTCATAAACAAACTAAAAGCAATATCATGAAATTGCCAGTTCTATTCTAATTCTAATTCTTGTGTCTACAGCGAAGTTATCGTCCTTGAATTTCTTTCTTGCACTGCCAGCTTAAATGCAATGCTTGAAAGATGACCCAGGTGGGACTCGAACCCACAATCCTCAGCTCCGAAGGCTGATGCCTTATCCATTAGGCCACTGGGCCTCGTTCACTGGTGAACCCAGAGGCATTGACACACAGTCATAAACAAACTAAAAGCGATATCATGACATTGCCAGTTCTATGCTAATTCTTATGTCTACAATGAAGATATCGTCCTTGAATTTCTGCTTAAATGCAACTCTTGAAAGATGACACAGGTGGGATTCGAACCCAGAGTCATTGACAGACAGTCAGAAACAAACTAAACTGAAAGCAATATCATGAAAATGCCAGTTCTATGCTAATTCTTGGGGCTATAGTGTCATATTGAAGTTATCATCCTGAAATTTCTTGCATAGCCCACTTAAATGAAAGCCCTCAAAGATGACCCAGGTGGGACTTAAACCCACAATTCCCAGCTCCGGAGGCTGATGCCTTATCCATTAGGCCACTGGGCCTCGTTCACTGATGAATCAAGAGGCATTGACACACAGTCATAAACAAACTAAAAGCAATATCATGAAATTGCCAGTTCTATTCTAATTCTTGTGTCTACAGTGAAGTTATCATCCTTGAATTTCTGTCTTGCACTGCCAGCTTAAATGCAACTCTTGAAAGATGACCCAGGTGGGATTTGAACCCAGAGTCATTGACAGACAGTCAGAAACAAACTAAACTGGAAGCAATATCATGAAAATGCCAGTTCTATGCTAATTCTTGGGGCTATAGTGTCATATTGAAGTTATCATCCTGAAATTTCTTGCATAGCCCACTTAAATGAAAGCCCTCAAAGATGACCCAGGTGGGACTTAAACCCACAATTCCCAGCTCCGGAGGCTGATGCCTTATCCATTAGGCCACTGGGCCTCGTTCACTGATGAATCAAGAGGCATTGACACACAGTCATAAACAAACTAAAAGCAATTGCCAGTTCTATTCTGATTCTTGTGTCTACAGTGAAGTTATCGTCCTTGAATTTCTTTCTTGCACTGCCAGCTTAAATGCAACGCTTGAAAGATGACCCAGGTGGGACTCGAACCCACAATCCTCAGCTCCGAAGGCTGATGCCTTATCCATTAGGCCACTGGGCCTCGTTCACTGGTGAACCCAGAGGCATTGACACACAGTCATAAACAAACTAAAAGCGATATCATGACATTGGGATTCGAACCCAGAGTCATTGACAGACAGTCAGAAACAAACTAAACTGAAAGCAATATCATGAAATTGCCAGTTCTATGCTAATTCTTGGGGCTGTAGTGTCATATTGAAGTTATCATCCTGAAATTTCTTGCATAGCCCACTTAAATAAAGCCCTGAAAGACGACCCAGGTGGGACTTGAACCCACAATTCCCAGCTCCGAAGGCTGATGCCTTATCCATTAGGCCACTGGGCCTCGTTCACTGGTGAACCCAGAGGCATTTACACACAGTCATAAACAAACTAAAAGCGATATCATGACATTGCCAGTTCTATGCTAATTCTTATGTCTACAATGAAGATATCGTCCTTGAATTTCTGTCTTGCACTGCCAGCTTAAATGCAACTCTTGAAAGATGACCCAGGTGGGATTCGAACCCAGAGTCATTGACAGACAGTCAGAAACAAACTAAACTGAAAGCAATATCATAAAATTTCCCGTTCAATGCTAATTCTTGGGGATATAGTGTCATATTGAATTTATCATCCTGAAATGTCTTGCATAGCCCACTTAAATGAAAGCCCTCAAAGATGACCCAGGTGGGACTTGAACCCACAATTCCCAGCTCAGGAGGCTGATGCCTTATCCATTAGGCCAGTGGGCCTCGTTCAATGATGAATCAAGAGGCATTGAGACACAGTCATAAACAAACTAAAAGCAATATCACGAAATTGCCAGTTCTATTCTAATTCTTGTGTCTACAGTGAAGTTAATGCAACTTAAATGCAACTCTTGAAAGATGACCCAGGTGGGATTCGAACCCAGAGTCAGTGACAGACAGTCAGAAACAAATTAAACTGAAAGCAATATCATGAAAATGCCAGTTCTATGCTAATTCTTCGGGCTATAGTGTCATTTTGAAGTTATCATCCTGAAATTTCTTGCATAGCCCACTTAAATGAATGCCCTCAAAGACGACCCAGGTGGGACTTGAACCCACAATTCCCAGCTCCGGAGGCTGATGCCTTATCCATTAGGCCACTGGGCCTCGTTCACTGGTGAATCAAGAGGCATTGACACACAGTCATAAACAAACTAAAAGCAATATCATGAATTTGCCAGTTCAATTCTAATTCCTGTGTCTACAGTGAAGTTATTGTCCTTGAATTTCTTTCTTGCAAAGCCAGCTGAAACACAACTTTTGAAAGATGACCCGGGTGGGACTCGAAACCACAATCCTCAAATCCGAAAGCTGATGCCTTATCCATTAGGCCACTGGTCCTCCTTCACTGGTGAACCCAGAGGCACTGACACACAGTCATAAACAAACTAAAAGCGATATCCTGACATTGCCAGTTCTATGCTAATTCTTATGTCTACAATGAAGATATCGTCCTTGAATTTCTGTCTTGCACTGCCAGCTTAAATGCAACTCTTGAAAGATGACCCAGGTGGGATTCGAACCCAGAGTCATTGACAGACAGTCAGAAACAAACTAAACTGAAAGCAATATCATGAAATTGCCAGTTCTATGCTAATTCTTGGGGCTATAGTGTCATATTGAAGTTATCATCCTGAAATTTCTTGCATAGCCCACTTAAATGAAAGCCCTCAAAGACGACCCAGGTGTGACTTGAACCCACAATTCCCAGCTCCTGAGGCTGATGCCTTATCCATTAGGCCACTGTGCCTCGTTCACTGGTGAACCCGGAGGCATAGACACACAGTCATAAACAAACTAAAAGCAATATCATGAATTTGCCAGTTCTATTCTAATTTCTACAGTGGAGTTATCGTCCTCGAATTTCTTTCTTGCAATACCAGCTGAAATACAACTCTTGAAAGATGACTCAGGTGGGACTCGAACCCACAATCCTAAGCTCGAAAGGTTGATGCCTTATACATTAGACCAATGGGCCTTGTTCACTTTTGGGCCCAGAGGCATTGACTCACAGTCATAAACAAACTAAAAGCGATATCATGAAATTGCCAGTTCTATGCTTATTCTTGTGTCTTCAGTGAACTTTTCATCCTTGAACTTCTTTCTTGCAATGCGAGCTGATATACAACTCTTGAAAGATGACCCGGGTTGGACTCGAACCCACAATCCTCAGCTTCGATGGCTGATGCCTTATCCTTTAAGCCACTGTGACCCGTTCGCTTGTGAATCCACAGGCATTGACACACAATCATTAACAAACTAAAAGCAATGTCATGACATTGCCAGTTCTATGCTAATTCTTATGTCTACAGTGACGTTATCGTCCTTGAATTTCTGTCTTGCACTGCCAGCTTAAATGCAACTCTTGAAAGATGACCCAGGTGGGATTAAAACTCACAATCCTCAGCTCCGAGGGCTGATGCCTTATCCATTAGGCCACTGGGCCTTGCTCACTGGGGGACCCAGAGTCATTGACAGACAGTCATAAACAAACTAAAAGCGATATCATGACATTGCCAGTTCTATGATAATTCTTTTGTCTACAGTGAAGTTATCGTCCTTGAATTACTGTCTTGCACTGCCTGCTTAAATGCAACTCTTGAAAGATGACCCAGGTGGGATTAAAACTCACAATCGGCAGCTCCGAGGGCTGACGCCTTATCCATTAGGCCACTGGGCCTTGTTCACGGGTGAACCCAGAGTCATTGACAGACAGTCAGAAACAAACTAAACTGAAAGCAATATCATGAAATTGCCAGTTCTATGCTAATTCTTGGGGCTATAGTGTCATATTTAAGTTATCATCCTGAAATTTCTTGCATAGCCCACTTAAATGAAAGCCCTCAAAGACGACAAAGGTTGGACTTGAACCCAAAATTCCCAGCTCCAGAAGCTGATGCCTTATCCATTAGGCCACTGGGCCGTGTTCACTGGTGAACCCTGAGGCATTGACAGACAGTCAGAAACAAACTAAAAGCGATTTCATGAAATTTCCAGTTCTATGCTAATGTTAAGTAAACGTCTCGAATGAAGACGATGTTTAAAGCAATATTTTAATACCCAAATTCACAGAAATATTGCTTTGTATGACCAAAGAGACCCACTAACACGAGAGCAAAAACTAGGAAACACAACATATAAGGCCCTAAGCATAAGACCAAACAATTGCAATTAGGATGGTGAAACTGCTGTAAACAGATTCAAACAGAAAGAGCTAACAAACTCATGGAAACATATTGTTCTGGTTTCAAAGTGTAAGGCTATAAAAAAACATTGCGGTTTATATCTATATATGTGTGTGTGTGTGTGTGTAAAGACCTCTAACACTAGTTTGCTCTATTCTTTTTTTATTCAATCTGTTTTCTTTTTATTTATTATAATATTTAAAATCCCATGCTACATGTACTGTGTTAACCTAACTGAGACTTGTTATAACACATCGATTTGGATAAAAGCATCTGCTAAATGAATAAATGTAAATATCTCACCACTCTAGCAAATTTTAGGTGTACTTAGCAGGGGCTATTGTGTTTTTAGGGTAAATTGTACTTATTGTCATTATGAATATTTGTACGCTTATTTTCATTTCGACATCTTAATGAACACTTACACAGTTTGTCTTCATTTGAGTAGCTAACGTTACTTGACGGTCACATTTAATTTTTCCCCACTTACACTCACCAAAAACACAAGAAACCTGTAATTCTGTCATAATTAGGTTAGTTAAAAATACAAAAACTTAATGCTTGACACTTTTGTAACTGACTAAAAACTGATGTTTAAGCTAAACAAACGACAGAGGCACTGTGCAAAAACCTGCAAACACAAACATCACTAACTTAAATGAACAAAAGACAATAACCACCAATATGTGTTCACACAGTTAACTTTATTTAGATGATTCAGCATTAACTTCAATGAACAAAAGATAATAACCACCAATATGTGTTCACACAATTAAATTTATTTAGATGATTCACAGA